>NC_089580.1:109392773-109488671 GCF_019320115.1 Miscanthus floridulus | reverse complement strand
GAGGCGGGGCAAGCTTCGGTACTGCCCTCGGTCCAAGACCCGCCACCGTCATAGGAGAGTGCCTAGGAGGTGGAGGTTCATTCAATCTCCTCTGATGATACTTCCTGGGGGAAGGAGGTGGCGGACACCGAGGCGGCCAGCACCCCAGAGCAGCTAGCTCTGACTTCTAGTGAGGGAAGCTCAGTCCTTGTCTGGGTACAACCCGTGCCCTGTGGGTGGGATCACCCACGTGTCTTGTGGCGGAGCCGAGATGACCCTGAGAGGGAGCCTCTATTCGCCATTGAGGATGTGGCCGAGGGGGGCGCTGGGGCTCCTTCGAGCAATTCCGCTGTCTGGCGGAGCGGTCGCTGTGGACAGCGCTGTTCGTCATGGCTGATGACCTGCCCGGCGTTGCCTAGGTGCGCACTTTCTTTCCTTATGCTAGTGTCATCTTTTCTCGAGTTTTCTTGCTAGTGCTTGACGTTTATTCTATCTATCCAGGAGCTCGAGGCCCGGTCCCTCGGGAAGTCAATGTTCCTCTGGCGGGAGAGGGATGTCTAGGACCAGCTCCGGCAACAGAAGGACTTGCTCGCCAATGCCAATGAGCTTCTATCGGCATGTGGAGCATGGAGGTGGAGGACCTCCGCCTTCGCTGTGCTGATATGAAGGCCGAGGCGGCCACAGCTCATGGGCAGACTGCCCCTTTGGCGGTGCAGGATCAAGGAGCTAGAGGAGGAGCTAACCCAGGGTGGCCGGCGAGCGGGACACCTTCAGGTCCCAGGCCGAACAAGTGGTGGCCTCTGCCAAGGTCATCGCCGGGCAGCTGGGGGAGGAGCAGGGCTGCGCACCTGCTAATGAAAGGTGCCCTAGGCGGAGGCTGCCAAGGTGGTCGAGGCCTCCCAGGTCGAGGCCTTAACCTATAAGGAAAAGGCCGAGGGTGAGTCCTATTGAGCCATGCCCCTTGTTTAATTTTTTTTTCTTGCGTTCGACCCCTAACTCCTCGATGCGACGCTAGAGCTAGAGAGGGAGGCTTCCAGGGCAGCCAAGGCCTCTCAGGTTGAGGTCCAAAACTAGAGGGAGAAAGCCGAGGGTGAGTCTCGTAGGCTTGCTGCCCCTATTTGGCTTGTTTTCTTTCGTGCTTAACCCCATCCCTCCTATCTTGGTGCAAGGTTGGAGAAGGAGGTCACCCAGGCAGCCTGAGGCCTCCATCGTAGTGCAGGAAGTGCTCGAGGCCAAGATTCGGGAGCACAACGCGCTGTAGAGCACCGCCCATACCGCCTGCGAGGCCCTGGAGGTTAGAGGGGTCGAGTCGGGCAACTCCCTCGGGAGCCGCTTGATCATGTTGAGTGGCCAAGTCCACGAGCGGCTTCAGGGGGCGCTGCATATGGGTGTTAAGCACACCCTAGCCGTCGTCTCCTCGCACTACGCCGGCATCGACCTCGAGGCCATCAGTGATGGTTATGTCATGGCTGAGGATGATGAGAAGGCCAAGGAGGAGGTCATGAAGCTGGTGGAGGCGGCTAAGGACACTGGCACGGCACTGGCCAGGTTGTTCGAAGAGGTGGTGGTTCCTCCCACGCCGACCGCCGATGCTGGCGACCCTGAGTTTTGACCTAGGCCAAAGGGGCCATGTAAGTAGATTAGGACTTACATTATTGTACCATAACGCTTGTGGCCGTTGAGGCCTTTTAAAGTACTTGTGTGTATATGCTTTTTAATCATTTTTTATTGTATTTCCGAGCCTCTGCCCTCTGTCTCGTCTTTGAACATATCTCTTGCAAAAAACTTCCTCAGAGCCTAAGCTGCCCTTCGGGCAAAAGGTGGTGAGGGAGTTGCCATAGCCCAGAGGCGTAGGCCGTCTTGCGGCTCGGCCGGGCTATTGGCCCTGAGACAGACTTTCGGTCCTTAGGTTTTTTACAATCAATTTGTCAGAGTACGCGAGAGAGTTTGGCGTAGAAATTTTTTCGAAAAATGACTAAAAACGATAACTGGGACTTAGGGGGGGTCCCCCCTTCTAGCCCCTGAGGGAGGCTTAGTTCTACAGAGCCAAGTCTTGTTCGAGCCCCGCGGTGGGCACCTATGCAGAGGCAGAGTCGAGTCTTCCTTATAGCATTATCGTAATGTCGATCCCCCATCGATGGGCTCGGGTGGTTTCTTGAAAAATTAGAACAACTAAAGAACGCCTCTTTATTGTATTTCGAGAAACAATGTATACAATGCTTGGAAATTTAAGGGTAGAAGCGACGTAGCTGTTCTATGTTCCAAGCGTTGGTGAGGATTTTGCCCTTCTCGTTGGCTAGCTTGTAGGTCCCAGGCTTTAGCACTTGGGCGACGATGTACGGCCCTTCCCATGGCGGGGTCAGCTTGTGGCGGCCCTTATTGCTCTGCCTCAGTATCAGCACCAGGTCACCCACTTTTAGGTCTCGGCTTCGAATGCGTCGGGCTTGATAGCATCATAGGGCTTGTTGGTACTTGGCCGAGTGTAGCAGCACAACGTCTCAGGCTTCCTCCAGTTGGTCGAGGGCATCCTCGTGGGCAGTGTGGTTGCTTTGCTCGTTGTAGGCCTATAGCCTAGGGGAACCGTACTCCAAGTCAGTGGGGAGGATGGCCTCGGCTCCATAGACTAGGAAGAACGGTGTGAACCCCGTGGCTCGGCTCGGAGTGTTCCTCAAGCTCCAGATGACCGATGGGAGTTCGGTAAGCCATTTCTTGCCAAATTTCTTTCAACTGGTTGTATATTCTTGGCTTGAGGCCCTGTAGGATCATGCCATTGGCATGTTCTACTTGGCCGTTTGTCCTAGGGTGTCCTATGGTCGACCAGGCCACATAGATGTGGTGATCATCGTAGAACATCAGGAACTTGTGGCCGGTGAATTGTGTCCCATTATCAGTGATGATGGTGTTTGGAACCCCAAACCTGTGGATGATATTAGTGAAGAACAGCACCGCTTGCTCAGATTTTATTCGAGTGATCGAACGAGCCTCGATCCACTTGGAGAACTTGTCGATCACTACCAGCAAATGGGTATAGCCCCCGAGGGCCTTCTGTAGAGGCCCAACCATGTCTAGCCCCCACACGGTGAATGGCCATGTAATGGCGATGGTTTGGAGGGCCTGGGCCGGGAGGTGCGCCTGCCACACATAGTACTAGCATCCCTTGCAGGAGCATACCAGCTTGG
The DNA here is from genome assembly GCF_019320115.1 of Miscanthus floridulus. Lineage (NCBI taxonomy): Eukaryota > Viridiplantae > Streptophyta > Magnoliopsida > Poales > Poaceae > Miscanthus > Miscanthus floridulus. The sequence continues at coordinate 109,485,513 of NC_089580.1, read as the reverse complement.
TGGCGTCAGCAACCGCCGTTGGCCAATAGAACCCTTGGCGGAAGGCAGTTTCCAATGAGCAGTCCAAGGCGCTGCATGGTGCCCTGTAGGCTCCCACGTGCATGTCCCAAACTAGGGCCTGGCCTGCCTCAGTGGTGATGCACCGTTGGAGGACGCCAGATGGGCTTTGCCTATACAACTCGCCGTTGATGAGGACGTAAGTTTCAGGCTCATCGCGCAAGCCGTCTGGCTTTGGTCCTGTCTATAGGAAGTTCTCCTCGAATGAGGCAATCAAGGAATGGGACTCGCTAGTCTGTGCCCTAGGTCGACCTCGGGAGGCTCCGCGTTGATTTCCATGGCCTCTTGTTCGACCGCAGGGGTCTTGGTGATGGAGGAGGCCTCAGGCCCTGTGGTGGGCTCGACCAGTGGGCCCTCTTCTGCCTGCCGAGGCATAGTCGATGGAAGGCTTGTGGAGGTCTCTGGCGAAGATGTTCGGGGGGACCGGGGCCCAGGCCGACTGTCATGTTTGCTAGTTTGTCCATAGTCTCGTTGAATTTTCGCACAATGTGGTTGAGTTCAAGGCCGTCGAACTTGTCTTCTAGGTGACGTACTAACTTGCAGTACGCCTCCATTTTGGGGTCATGGTAGTTTGACTCCTTCATCACTTGATCGACGATGAGCTATGAATCGCACCAGTATGTCAAGACGCTGTACTCCAAGTTCGATGGCAATCTGCAAGCTAGTTGACGAGGGCTTTGTACTCGGCTAGCGTTGTTGGAGGCGGCAAAGTGGAGCCGAATCATGTAGCGCATGTGCACTCCGAAGGGTGAGATGAAGAGCAGACCCGCGCCTGCCCCGGTCTTCATCAGGGACCCGTCAAAGTACATGGTCCAGCATTCTGCCTAGACTTGAGCAGGTGGCAGTTGAGTGTCGGTCCACTCAGCCACAAAATTGGCCAAGGCCTGGGATTTAATTGCTTTCTGAGGCGCAAAAGACAGGGCTTCCCCCATGAGTTCAATGGCCCACTTGGCTATCCTACCCGAGGCCTCCTGGTTCTGGATTATCTCTCCTAGAGGGAAAGACGACACCACGGTCATTGGGTGGGACTCGAACTAGTGACTCTTGAGGTCCCAAGAGTTCCCAGGGCGCACGTATGTGCCCTGGAAATTCCCAATGAAGACCTTTACCAAGTCGCCCCAGTTGTTGATCTGCGAGGGAGGGAGGTGTTCGAGCCAGGCTCACACCGAGTCCAACAGGAACAAGGGGAGGTTGCGGATGATGAGCAGGTCATTGTCAACGCCGCCTAGCTGACAAGCCAGGCGATAATCGGCCAGCCATAGCTTGGGGTTGGTCTCGCCGCTGTACTTTGCGAGGTTGGCCTGTTGCCGAAACCAGGCCGGGAAGTGGGCGCCGCGGATGGCCTTGCTAAAGACTTGAGGGCCAGGTGGCCCAGGAGAAGCACTGCGGTCCTCCCCACTTTCGTAGCGACTACCTCGGTGTGGGTGGTAGCCTCGGGCGGGCCCATCGTTGTCATGGTGCCGTCGCCTGCTGACCACACCGTGGTCGCCTTGTGCCTCGCATCGGTCACTGAGGCGGTCGTGCACCGAGAGGGCCTTGTTGGCTGTCAGTGCTTGAGCAGGCTTGGGACGAACCGAGGCCTCTCTATCCTGCCGAGGCGGTGCCGTGGATAGTTCCGAGGCACCCCCGTGCCGTCGAGAGGTGGAACTTTCGGCCTGCTGTACTGCGGCGATCTCGAGGAGGTCTCGGAGCTCGCCATGGACCTATCGCCCCTCCAAGGTAGAGGGCTTGGGCATCGTCTGGAGTAGCATTGCTGCTGCCGTGATGTTCTGGCTAGCATGATTGAAGATAGGGGGTTGCTCACCCCCTTCGTCATTGTTGATGCGGCGGTTGATGTTGCGAGCCCTCCACCGGGCTGCTCCGCCATCACCGCAACCCTACTGCTCTTGCTCGAGAGTGTCTCAGAGCTGCTGTAGAAGGAGTCGGTCTTGTTCGACCTTGGCCTAAAGCTCACTGGAGCTGCTCCAGGTCTAGGCGTCGAAGTTCCTCAGGGGGCAAGGTTCTCGTTCCGCGCTGCCGGGGGCTCGACGCGTGGAGGTGTGGTGTCGCTCGCCCCCTCGTCGTCATTGCTCACGCTTGGCATCCCAAGCTCGATGTTGAAGCACTCACGAGTGGGGTCGTAAGTGCCTTTGTCATCAGAGTCGGTGTAGCCAAAGCAGTAGTCTCTCACGGTCATGAAGCGGCACATGGCTTCAGGGTCGCGAAGCCTGGAGAAGTCTGCTTTGACCCACGCCTCATCCTCCTCCTGAGGAGTCAGCAGTGGGTGTGGGTCAGGGTTGTGGCGATGAGGTTGAGGGCAAAATGTTGGTAGGCGGCAGCGGCATTGCCCAACCCGAAGGGGTACAGGGATGATGTCATCGCTGGGCTCCGCTCCGCCGGAGTTGACTCCTCAGGAGGTGGCGGGGTAGAGCTTCAATGATGGGGCATCACACGACGCCACCGACATCTTTCCCTTGCCCAGGCTTAAGCTAGATAGGTCCCTAGCCAGGGACTCTATGCCAATAGCCGGGTATGGGACACTGGCGGAGCATGGTGCGTTGCCCTGAGCTTGCGTGGTGTCGGGATGGTCCCGCCCACGTCGTGCCTGGCGAGCGCGACGAGAGCACTGGCCTAGGCGCCACCTGCGCCAAGGCTACTGGTGCATGATGTTGTCATCATTCAGTGGGGCTCTGGGTGGGAGGAGTACCATATCATACTCATGTCCTAGAGACATGAACTCTAGGCTCCCAAACTAGATCACCGTGCCGTGACACAGTGGTCGCACGGGCTCTGCCGTCTAGAACATTGTTGGGATGACTAAGCTGACACTGCAGTAGTCCCCTACCTGGCGCACCAACTATCAGTGTTTTGGGTCTGAGGGATCCTCAACTGACTAGTGAAAGTGTACTGTGTGCCCCTAATCTCAGGATGGTGATGCAAAGAGACACAAGGTTTATACTGGTTCAGGTAATAGGTGCCCTACATCCAGTCTGAGAGAGCGATCTTGTATTCCTTGCACTGAGGTGCTTGTAGTAGGGGCTTACAAGCTGAGCGAGAGAGGGAGCTAGTCCTAGGTCTCTACGTGGAGTGGCGTGGGTTGCTTGAGATGTTGATCTCTTGCAATGAGGGAGCAGTGTGTGTTATAGAGCGTTGTGTGTTGCCTGTCTATGTGAGTCCATTTGTGTCCTTGCTTAGAAGCGGCCCCAGTCACTCCCTTTTATAGCCGAAGGGAGGCATGGGGGCGGTACATGGATTTGCTACGTGGCATTTGTGAGCAGAGGTGGCATGTCCGAGCCCTATAGCTCGTCACTATGGTGGTATGGTCAGTGGAGCGGCCTTGTCCTCGGTGCATGAGAGTGACACGCCGGTCACGCCTGATCCTGTGCGGCGTGGGAGCTCCTGTGGTGGCATGCACGCCTTCTTCTATTGGAGGCGTGCTGGTCACTATATGTTTGACCAGCGCAGAGAGCCGAGGCTAGGTAGAGGAGATGACTGTGGGTGTGCTAACTCCGAGGATATAGGAGCTTGGCCCTGTGCATGACGCGAGAGCTCCTGCGGCTTGACGCAGGGTATGGTGCGTACTGCAGACAACATGTCGGTCGCTGTATGTTGACAATGTAGAGAGCCAAGGCCCAGTCGGTGCAGAGGCTGAACCATTGTGGGGGGCTCGGCGAGCGCGAGTCCCCGAGGCTACGGGAGCCTGGAAGCGGATAGCTGAGGCTCGGAGGGAGCAGTTGGACTTGTATGTTGATTCCGAGGCTACAGGGATCTGGATCTGACTCTCTACGCCGCGCTGTCCTTGGAGTAGGGGTTAGGCAGCACAGTGCTGCACGAGTGTCAGTCGTGTGCATAGTGCCGAGCACAGCGGCCGGTAACCCCTGCCCTGTCCTGTCTTGGACGGCATGGCGTCAATGTGACTCATGTCTCAGTTGGCCACTCCACCATGTCGAGCCATCGTTCGGCTGACGTCGCGGGAGTGGTTGAACACATTAGTTCGACGTGACGTCCTATCAGAGAAGTTGGTCAAGGCGGAGGTGATAGGGTTGATGCCGAGCTAGCCTCGAGCGAGTTGGAGAATCAGTACCTCGTCTGAGGCCTTACGCGCGGGGCCTCGGGTGAGTCAGAGAATCGGTACCTTGTCCGAGGCCTTACTAAAACATCCTCAATTTTCCTTGAAGGGAAAATCCACAGAATGAATTTTAATATGATAAAACCAAGAACTGATTCCATCATATTATCATATTTTAGTCGATGTCATAGTCATACATCGTAAGATTACAAGAATACAAGATATTACATCATTGGGGAACACACCTATTACAGAGTTAATCTAGCGGAAGACTATTGAGTGAAGGCTCCTCCTTCACAGGCATCATCAGAGTTGGCGTAGTGGAGCGTAGATTCCATCTCCGAACCAAACTTGAGCGTAGGCATGAGACCTCCTAATCCTTCTAAAGTCAGCATCTCTGAGAAGCAGGAAATCTACACACTGCCAGATGTGTGCAGGCCATAGTCAGCACCGATGAGCTTTAGTAGAAAAAGATAAACAAGGGATCTGGCGATCCTAATATTTGGCCGTGGTTTGCATTCTTAGCGCATGAGAAGTAAATAACAATAGTAATATAATAATAATATCCAATTTTTAACACATTCACCACCACACCATCCATATCCATCCACTAACCATCCATCCCAAACCATCTCCACACCACCACACCATATCTCATCTCACACACTCAGGTCGACAGGCCAACTCCCTCTCGGCCTTGTCTCAACGACCCGCAGTCCCCAAGGCTCACGACCGGAAAATACCCCAACCCTAGAGGGAGGAAAGAGGGACTCATCTCCTATCTAGTTTAAGCGAAACCCAGGAAAGGTCCATAGCCGACAAGTCGGCATATGAATCGATCAATCAGCCATACACTCTGTAGAGGTTTTACATGCCCACAAGATTAGCCATCCTTGGAGTCTAGAATCTCCTAGGCAGAATTCCGGTCGCTTGCTAGCCTAGAACGATGCCACCCTACCTCTCAGCCCCAAAACATCCCAAGTCTAGTCTGGGATGGCTGATACTGTGAGTCATAGATAGAACCGGGGCTCTCTAGATGTCAAGAGCCGAGTCCACAAGGCCTCCTGAAGTCTCAGAAGGGTGTGTGGAAAAACCACATGCCCCGTACCTCCTTGCACATGTTCACCTAGCAGTAGTGGCATTGTTCTACCAAGTAGTCTGACTGTCCCGCACCATATAGGGCGAGTGGGATTTAAGGATTCCTGGTGAGTCTGAGTACTAGTAAGTCCTTAGGGATTGACCAAGCCAAAATGTCTTCATCAGGGTTTCCATTTTACGTGCCACCACAGCACCTCTACCCCGGGCTCCACCTCTCTGAGGTTCACACCCAAGGACACCTCCAATTACCATTTACCCGCCACAGGTATTCCATATCCAAGTGCCCAGGTAGCACCACATGGCAAGACTCGCCCCAGGCTCGTCGTTATTCCAACTCGGTCGACACAACCCTCACTCTCCATGCACCCAAGACACACGTAGCATGCTCACACACCACCAAGTCCGGCACCCATAGCCAAACCCTTCCCAGGGGGTTCACCACCAGCATCACATCCCCGATATAATGCGAAGTGGAGTTAATAATAAGTATAGTGGTGTAATATGCAAGCAAGTAGGCAAGTAAGCATATATAAGTGAGCGAATGCGCAAAGCAGGGTGACGTGGTAGAGTGGGTTGCATCAGAGTAATAATGGCTTAGGTAGTAGCATGCATCAAAGTACTAGCAAAGGAATAATTATAAAGCGCTAGCAGTTCTAGATATTATGCAATGTCTAATAGGGTTCTCTAAAAGAGGGTGCTGCCATGACACCTATGATGTCGAGGTAGTAGTGGTACAAATCTTTGTTAGTTGAGGTAGTTGATCAGCAAGGTCTCCTCTTCGCAGGGTCCTATCGTCGATCATGTCCTCCTACTCTATCAGGTTCCGATCCAACGTTGTCCTCGAGGCAATTACCTCCCAAAACACACTCAAGGCAAGAGAACAAACAATACTCCAAAAAGCTGACAAGACACAGAAGGAACACAAAGAGGAAACGACTTGGCCCTCTTGGTGGATGTCTGATCCCTAGGCCAAAGAAACAAGAGTGGTTGTTCACTAAGCACGAGCTTAAGTCAAGGCCTAGCCTGTACTTCACGGGCCAACCGTGTTGACCTATACGGCTTCAAGATAAATGGTCCTAACCTTAGCTCATCCTGAGCAAACACCATGGCTTGCGGTCTTGTGATCCAGGGCGTCAAGGAGATGATGGGGATCTGAAAGACGGGCCAAGTAAAATGGAGAAAGGCAAGCAATCTACTCCTCCCAATACTCACGTCATGGAAAAGATGGGACATCGACAAGGAGCGTTGCACAAGAGGGCACGAGTGCTCAGTCCACTCATAGGATACCAAGACCTAGGCGCACTAAATGCACTAAGACATCCTAGGATTCTTAGCTGTGCGGTTGTCACCACGAGGACCATAGAAATGTTGTGGTCTATATAGGCACAATCATACAAGGGCTTAAGCACGGAAGAACCAAGAGAGAGGAAAATGGAATCTATACCCTTTCGACCAACTCGTCATGGAACGGACAAAGGTTGGAGAAAGGAGACATAGTTCCACGATCCAAACCAACTCATAGGGTACCACGACCGTGCAGCTAAATGGCACAAGGCTAATCCTATGGCTCGCAGCGATGCAGTTGTCACTGCTGGATCCAGAAGAATGCTATGGTCCAGGTGGTGCAGTCATATGAGGTGGCTAGGATAAAATACAAGAAAAAGAGGTAGAGCCCAATGGTCATGGCGAGGCATCTCGCGACCACGAGCTTCACCTACATGCGTTGGCACCCGTCGTTCTATGATTATCGTCTCCCCATCCGTCCACTAGGTTAGGCCACATAGGGCTCATTGCGTGTGGGTAATATCTGCACCAATGTCTAGTCCACAATGGGCGAGTCCTAGGACCGAATTGGATTACTGATGATTATAGTACGTCGGAGACAACTAAATGAGAGGGAGCGAGTTACGCTCGGCACTACGGTCATGGTGGGAAGAACCCATGACCGAAATGGCCGAACGAAGTACTATCCCTCGACTGGCTCGAAGGCACGGTCCTCAGACGACAACCAACACAAGCAAAAGAACCAACTTGACATAAGAACCAGACCAACATAACCATAACTCGCAGAGTAGCACGCTTCCATAGCGAAGGGAGTGATAAATAGACCTGCACAAGGGTATGGTGCAGACATTTATAGATAGATAAAGATCATCTAATATAAGTGTAAGAACAAGAGTGTAAGAAAGAGCAAGGAAGGGGCTTTCGTTGGAAGATGGTTGTTGTTGCCAGACTCAGCTACGGTGGTGGCTCAGACACGCGGCTTAGCGTTGGCCTGCCTGTGGGCTCGCAAATGGTGGAGGCGGTGTGGTTCCGAAACACACGCGACGGCGTGCAGAGGCATGGCCGCGTGTCACCACATGCAAGTGCGTGTGCACAAGTCCACAGATCATGGCGTGTGTCCACAAATGGTGGGGGCAAAGCAAGGTCGGTCTCTAGGGACGGTGTGTGGGCGTGAGTCCGTGCGATAGCTATGGTCGCGAATGCGGTGGCAAGGTTAGAGATCACGATGGTGTAGGAAATAGTAAAAAAGGGCATGGTGATGGACTCGTCACGGCATCACACCATGGTCCATGGTAGCGGGTCCATGCCAACCACGTGGCCACGGTGTTCTTGTGCTTGTGTTGGGCAAGGTGGGCTCTGTTTCCATGGGCGCGCTTACACCGTGGCGGTGCGGACAAGGGCGTGCTTCTGTGGTTTTCGCCAGCATGGGTGGTGCTTTGTACATGCTAGTTTGTGTGACTGTGGCTTCGGCGAGACAGAGACGGGCTTGACATTGCGACGCTAGAGCCAGGTGTGGTGGTCGCAATCCTATTGGAGGCGAGGAGGACTCGGTGGTATTTGGCTTGGCGGGTGGCTATGGTAGCAAGGCAGAGGACATGCCGGTGCGGAATAAGGCCACGGTGGCGCGTGAGAACGTGGCCACTTGTTGGAAAAAGCCAATGGTTCAAGCTTGTGTTCATGTTGGCGCATGGGCACTTGGTCGCCGTGCATGTGCGCTCATTCGGCAGCCGTGGCGAGCGGTGGTGCTCTTCTTAGGTGCTCATGCGCTGGTGTGCATGTGGTTGTGCTGTGCATGTGCGTGTAGCTACAGGATGGCCTCAACGGTGGCATGCTGGTGCACAGCCATGCGTGCCAGTGTGCCAGGAGCTATGCACGTTGCGGTCGTGAAATTTTTGTATTTTGATCTCTTTTGAAAACAATTTCTAGAAAAATACCAACGCCAAAACAATTTCTGAAAATAGACCATTTTTAGGTGTCTTAGCACATGACGCCGAGATATGAGGCTCGGCGTCGTGTCACTCCACGCCGAGGTACTGCCACGTCATGGGAGACCGGGGTCGTCGTCGCCACGTTGGCGTGTGGGTCCGAGACGTCGGCGTCGTGTCAGCCGACGCCAAGTACCCAACATCGGCGCGGTCGGACTCAGTGCCGAGCTCTGGCCCCATCCGGAGTGCGGCCCAGGCGGCCCAACAAAGCACGGTGGCCCAGCAGCTCGGCGTTGGGTCACTTAACGCCGAGCCTCCAGACCTCGGCATGACCCGACTCAACGCCGAGGTCTGCACCCTTTAGGCCGCGCCGAGGCCCCTTCTTCTTCCTCCCTTCATTCTGAAACCGCCGGCCTCCCTCTCTTTCTCTTCTCCCCCACGCCGCCACCAAACCCTAACCCCAAAATCGACCCCCAGTGCCACGATCTCGGCTCCCGAAGGTTCCTCGAGGTAATGGTCCCTCCCCTCCTCCATTCTATCCGCGTAGATGTGCTTACATTGTCCCTAATCATTTGGAATCATGGTTGTTTGGTGATTTGGTATATTTGTGTTTGCATTTGCAAAATGTATGGCTTAGGATGATTGAGTGCATTGTTGTTTAACTATTATATGTGATGAACATGTTAGGTTAGTTTGGTTTCTAGTTATTTTGGTCATTAGGGTTATTTGTTTATTGTAGGTGTCATTAGGGTTAGTTATTTGTTGGTCATTAGGGTTACTATGTATTTTATTAATTTGTTGGTCATTACATTTCAATTTGTTATGACCAAGGCATTTTCTTCATAACGTTAGGATGCCAAGGCGTGGTAAAGCTCGTATTCCAAGGTAATCCCAATGTTTATTCATTATCTGTGCAACAAATAGAAAACCCTAGGTTTAGGTTTGGTTCTTCCGTTAATATGACTAAATTCTTTCAATTGTAGCTATGGTCGCCAGAGGGCAAATCCCTACGACCTAAAGCCTCTCCCTGAAGGTGTTCCTCGACCAATGTGCTTTTGTGGTGATGCTTGCAAGGTAGACATCTCTGAAGATGAGGAAACATATAGGCAGAGGTACTGGATGTGTCCCAATTATGCATGGGAACCTACAAAGCAACAACGCCGTGCATCGTTTGTGAGGAATTTTTATTTTGTTAATTAATTTTCTTGTGATATTAAGTATTGCTTATTTATTTGTTTTGTAACAATTTGTTTTTCTTGCAGACCGTTCCACCACTGTGTGACTTTGAGCAGTGGATTGACACTGAGATCAAGGAGTCGGACAAGCAGCGTCTAGAAGGCCTGAAGGAGTGGGATGCGGAGGTTAAGGAGAGGTTTGAGCAGAGACGCAGACTGGAGGCTATAGAAAAGGAGCATAAGGAAGAGGAGGAAAGGAGGCGTGTTGCTGCGTATCGGGCGGAGAGGGAGAAGAAGATTGAGCAGTGTGCGCCGAGCGAAGGCAGCGATGGAGGAGAATCCCGATGCCGAGAGGAAGGGAAAGTGGCCTCGTTGCACTCAGTAGGTATTTGGTTCATTCACGAGCGATGTCGTGTAGCCCTAGACTTTTTTTACTATGTTGTAATGCACTCTGCTTTTATTTCAGATGAACTTATTCCCTGGAATTTTTTTATTATGTTGTAATGCACTATGATTTTATTTCAGATGGTCTTATGCCATGTACTTCGTTAACTATCCGAAGACTGTAGTGGTACTGTTTGTATCACTGAAAAGACTACTTGTGTTGTTGCAGTCACTGAAAGGGCTACAAGTACTGTTGCAGTCACTGAAAGGGGTACTAGTCTATTTGAAAACTCACTGAAAAGCCTAGATTCGTTTACTGTTGTATCTGTAGACGCAATGAATTAATATCAGAGTGATGTACTGCATTTAGATGTAGTGACAAAACACAGGTGTAGCCTTTTCAGATGAAATGACCAGTCATGGTTGTAGGCTTTTCAGATGAAGCATCTAGCCTTTTCAGATTCAATAAATGAGTAGGCACACATGTTTTTTGTCACGTAGCATTCATGGTGAACCTGCCTTCATATCTATATATAGTGCTCCATGTCTTGCTCCACATCCACACAACTTGTTTTCTAGTTTAGTTTTAGCAAATGTCGAGCAGGAGGTTCCTCGAGTGGAAAGGGTTTAGGTGGAGGGAGAGGAAAGGGGGTGAGGAAGGGACCTCCGATTGTGTGGGAGGGTTCTCTGGGTCCTGATTCTTTTGAAGAAGCAATAGAGGAATTTCCTTTGGAGAGGAAGAGTGACTTCACCCGTGAGAGACCTCTTAGATCATACGATAAGCACATTGAAGATTGGCCAAAATGCCGCCACGGTTTGGATTGCAGTTGTGCAGATGTACAACGACTGTGACGGTGGAGGCCTGTCGTTTCTTCAGATGCCCGCGAGGATTTGTATTGCCTTTAAACTCTCTCCTTTTTTAGATTTGCATGTAGTTTCTAGTAGTACTTATTGGTAGATGGGTTTTCAGGATTCAAGTTGTCCAGATAACTGTGGCTTCACTAGATGGGTCGACCCTCCTCCTATCTATCCCCATCAACAGTACATCACATATCTATAGGGACGCATCTTTGACCTAGAGTATGGCCCTAGAAGTGGTAACAGGGACAAGTCGGACGACGACAACTTGAATCCCTTTGTTAGTTTTTATGCCATTGTTAGTTTTTATTTGAGTGTGTTCCCTTTGTAATGTCTAGTATCACTTGTTTCTTTCAATCCCCTAAGGCATGCTAGGTTTAGTTTGCGACATGCCATTGTTACTTTTGATGTGAGTGTAATCGTTGTGCCTCCGCTATTTCATAAATTGCAGTTTACCTACCTCTAAGTTTCATGTACTATGGTTGATTCCCAAACTGAAAAAAAGATTTGAGTCTCCCTAAAAATAGGGGATTGAAATCGAACCAACAATCGGTTTTTCCTGCAGGAACAAATATACAAACATAAATATAACTTGTCTACTCTTATTAGTATAACTCGTGTTAGTCGAAGAGGAATCGTTGAGAAAGATTTTTCATTTGAATCATGCAAATAGGATCGCAACATATCCCAAATGGTTTGGGTCGGTGTGTGAGGTGGGCTGAGGCTCGGGTTTGGGGTGTGTGAGGTGGGCTGAGGTGGGCTCGCAACATATCCCAAATAGGATCGCAACATAACAAATTGAAATGTAATGACCAACAAATTAATAAAATACATAGTAACCCTAATGACCAACAAATAACTAACCCTAATGACACCTACAATAAACAAATAACCCTAATGACCAAAATAACTAGAAACCAAACTAACCTAACATGTTCATCACATATAACAGTTAAACAACAATGCACTCAATCATCCTAAGCCATACATTTTGCAAATGCAAACACAAATATACCAAATCACCAAACAACCATGATTCCAAATGATTAGGGACAATGTAAGCACATCTACGCGGATAGAATGGAGGAGGGGAGGGACCATTACCTCGAGGAACCTTCGGGAGCCGAGATCGTGGCACCGGGGGTCGATTTTGGGGGTTAGGGTTTGGTGGCGGCGCGGGGGAGAAGAGAAAGAGAGGGAGGCCGGACGGTTTCAGAATGAAGGGAGGAAGAAGAAGGGGCCTCGGCGCGGCCTAAAGGGTGCAGACCTCGGCGTTGAGTCGGGTCACGCCGAGGTCTGGAGGCTCGGCGTTAAGTGACCCAACGCCGAGCTGCTAGGGCCACCGTGCTTTGTTGGGCCGCCTGGGCCGCGCTCCGGATGGGGCCAGAGCTCAGGCGCTGAGTCCGACCGCGCCGATGTTGGGTACTTGGCGTCGGCTGACACAACGCCGACAGTCTCGGACCCACGCACCAACGTGGCGACGACGACCCCGGTCTCCCGTGATGTGGCAGTACCTCGGCGTGGAGTGACACGACGCCGAGCCTCATATCTCGGCGTCATGTGCTAAGACGCCTAAAAATGGTCTATTTTCAGAAATTGTTTTGGCGTTGGTATTTTTCTAGAAATTGTTTTCAAAAGAGATCAAAATACGAAAATTTCACCGTTGAGGTCTGAGGCAAGGCAAAAGGCCATGTTCCCAGGGCAACGGCGATAGGGCAACGTGCGTACATTTCCATGGGTGCATGTGCAGGTTCGCGGGTGCTCGCGGGCAGGCACCGTAGCAGGGCTGTGCCGGAGCGTGCTGCCGCGGCCAGTGGCGACCATCGGGAGCGGCCCATGGTGGGTGCGCTAGATCGAGGTCGTGGGTGGCCGGTGATAGCGGTGTGCCCGCAGCGAAGGCGTGGGCTATGCGAGCGCTCAGGTGGCAAGGCGACGCCACGGGCTTCGGTTCATGGCGAGTCATAGAAGGTGGCACCGCGACGACCAGAACACGCGGCAGGAAGGGCGCGACGCAGCTCTGGGCTCTGGCGATGTCATCGATGATGGTGTCCAGGGGGCTTGGGAACAGGCCGGCTAAGGCGAAGCTCTACGGCGTGCTCTCGCACTAATGAGGTAGCCAGAGTCGGACGGGAGGCGCGCGGCACGGTGGCGGACACGGCGCATCACCGTGCCGGTGAGGCGGGCTCCAAAGCGAACTACGGGCTTCTAAGGCCTATAGGCGGTGGCTTCCGGCGTTGGCGACCGCGTGCAGGCTTGGTGTGGCGGCGCTAGTGTTCTCGAGCGGGGAGGGCTCAGGCAAGGCAGCGCGTGGGCTCGTGCGCGTGTCCCTAGTGCGTTCAGTGAGTCGTGAAGCCAACGGCTTGGCCTTGGGCTCTCCTAGGTTGGGAGAACGCGGTGGCGACCATGGCAGGCTCGCTGGCATCGGGGCAACGGAGGGAGGCAAGGCTGAAGGCTCACCATCGGGCTTGTGGTGCAGATGGTCAAAGTGCTAGGGTCACGGAGGCAGGGCACGATGAGGTCATTGGGCTCCAGCGAGTCGTCCGCATCGTAGATGATGTCGCGACCATACTAGAGATGGAGTCGCAGGGCACGATGTCGAGGTGGTGGCGTTCTGGCTCGGAGTAGAGGATAACGACATGGAGGGCGACGCCTTTGGCTTCACAGATCGGCGTCACGGTCAGTGGCTACACTGCTGCTCCCGTCCTGTTCATGGCACCATCCATGATGAGGAGCGGCAGCAGCGAGCAGCGACGGCGCTGGCAAGAGGTGGGCTCCTTGTGGTGGTTTGGTCTCGATGTACAGCTGGAAGGTGGCGCTGCCATTGTGTACTGGCATGGCATGATGGAAGGAGGTGGTGGGGATGCGTTGTGGCGAGGTCGGCGTGGTGGATGTCCGCAGATGGAGAAGAAGCTCGCGGACACAGTAGAGGTCGAGCCCGGCGTGGCTATGGATGACGTCACCGTGGTGAGGCGCCGGTGGCAGCGTGGGCTCGAGGTGGAGGACGGTGAGCGCGTGCGCAGTCGTCGGCTTGGTGAGACTGTGGTGGTGGCGAGGCTGGCTGTGGCGGGTGGAACGGCACGGCGAGGTGCCAGCGGCAGGGTTGCGGAACATGGAGAGGCGAGCAGCGGCTTGGGTTCTTATAGCACGTGGCGCTAGGGCTTGGCGGCTGTCTCGGCGTCGACGTTGTTGATGTGACGGTCGAGGACACGCGACACGAATCGCGCAGGCAGTGGTACGGACATCGAGGTGTTGTCGCGGTGTGGCGCAGCGGCTTCTCCAGGTCACCGATCCATGAGAGGGGTTGACGGGCCACTGTTGTGGCACCATGTCGGCTGTGTGGGGCCATGGGTGGAGCGTGAGTGCAGGGTCACGGCGATGACGTCGGGTGGTGTCTGGACGCGCGCGCTCTGCCTTCCTTGCGGTGGCGGTGGCTAGGAGCTGGCCTCGTCTAGGGTTGGTAAGGGGTGCCTGGGGGCAAGGCTGGGCCAAGGCACTGGTGGGCCGCGCGGCTAGCGAGCTAGCTGGGTCACTGGTGCTGCACGAGATGGGCCTTGTGATTGGGCACTAATTCGTATATACGTCTATATTATACACATATAGATCCTAGCATGGCAGTGTACGTTGCTGCCTACAGCTTGCATGTTCCTAGTTTTAGGAGAACTAGAGAAGTAGCAGGATGCTCATGTGATAAGTACATGAGCACAGTGCATGCATATATGTTCGTGCATGAGCTAGGCAGGAAACAAGGAGGGGTTGAGGGGAAAATAAAAGTATTCCCCCCCCACCCCCACTATGAATTATGGCTTATAGAATTTTTTTGGAAGGGATTCCGAGGAAGGTCGGGAGAAACTCGGAAGAGGTGCGAGAATGGACAAGAGAGTTGCTATGGATTGTGCACTCCTACACAAAAATCTAAACCGACTAAAGAATACCGGCAAACCCCTACGAGCATTTCTACATGATTGCAACAATTTATTTATAAATTGTTCTTAGTTTGACCTAGCAACTATATGCTTCACACATTGCAGGAAAAAATTTAAAAGTTCATATTTTTGGCTTCTCCAAAAACCCGGTTTGTTACAGTCCACCCCCCCCCTACAAGAATCTTGTCCCCGAGATTAAGGTGTTGCTCGGTCGGTGATGAGGCGGGGTGCTGCCTTCGAAGTCCAAACTTCTATCGTGTTGCTTCTTGATTGGGTAGTTGTTCCATAGAACCTTGCAAAAGGAATTGTCATCCTTTTGTTTTCTTCAATAACTCAATCCAAATTTGTATGGGGTGTCCAAGGATCTCTAGAGGTTTTGTCTAGTCATATGGCGGTCTTTGTTCTTAGCCTGCTAGGTTAGCTAGGGTCCTGGAGTCACACATAAATAAAATAGCTTCTATAACCTACACTCAGATAATAAAATTCGCAAGAAGCACAAGAAACTCAACAACATAAGATCCTGGCAATCAGGCAGCATTACAACTCCTATATGCATAGTGTTGACTTGAGGTGACTCCTAAGCCTTCAAGTCTCACACATCTATTGTTCTAACGTGGGTGGAAAAAGTGGTATATTACCTAAGGTCAGCTTCAGAATTCAAGGCATAGAAGGGGAAACAAGTGTTATCAACTATAACTCTACAATAGACAGGATGGTTAGCTATTATACTAGTGTTTGGTCCTAAAGGTCTCGTCCTAGGATCAAGTATGGCTCTGATACCAACTGAAACATCCTCAATTTTCCTTGAAGGGAAAATCCACAGAATGAATTTTAATATGATAAAACCAAGAATTCATTCCATCATATTATCATATTTCAGTCGATGTCACAGTCATGCATCATAAGATTACAAGAATACAAAATATTACATCACTGGGGAACACACCTATTACAGAGTTAATCTAGCAGAAGACTATTGAGTGAAGGCTCCTCCTTCACGGGCATCATCAGAGTTGGCGTAGTACAGCGTAGATTCCATCTCCGAACCAAACTTGAGCGTGGACACGAGACCTCCTAATCCTTCTAAAGTCAGCATCTCTAAGAAGCAAGGAAATCTGCACATCGCCAGATGTGTGTAGGCCATGGTCAGCACCGATGAGCTTTAGTGGAAAAAGATAAACAAGGGATCTGGCGATCCTAATATTTGGTTGTGGTTTGCATTCTTAGCGCATGAGAAGTAAATAACAATAGTAATATAATAATAATGTCCAATTTTTAACACATTCACCACCACACCATCCATATCCATCCACCAACCATCCATCCCAAACCATCTCCACACCACCACACCATATCTCATCTCAAACACTCAGGTCGACAGGCCAACTCCCTCTCGGCCTTATCTCAATGGCCTGTAGCCCCCAAGGCTCACGATTGGAAAATACCCCAACCCTAGAGAGAGGAAAGAGGGACTCATCTCCTATCTAGTTTAAACAAAACCTAGGAAAGGTCCATACCCGACAAGTCGGCATATGTATCGATTGATCAACCATACACTCTGTAGAGGTTTTACATGCCCACAAGATTAGCCATCCTTGGAGTCTAGAATCTCCTAGGCAGAATTCTGGTCACTTGCTAGCCTGGAACGATGCCACCCTACCTCTCAGCCCCGGAACATCCCAAGTCTAGTCTGGGATGGCTGATACTATGAGTCATAGACAGAGCCGGGGCTCTCCGGATGTCAAGAGCTGGGTCCACAAGGCCTCCTGAAGTCTCAGAACGGTGTGGGGAAAAACCACGCGCCCCGTACCTCCTTGCACACGTTCGCCTAGCAGTAGTGGCATTGTTCTACCAAGTAGTCCGACCGTCCCGCACCATATAGGGCGAGTGGGATGTAAGGACTCCCGATGAGTCTGAGTACTAGTAAGTCCTTAGGGATTGACCAAGCCAAAATGTCTTCATTAGGGTTTCCATTTTACGTGCCACCACAGCACCTCTACCCCGGGCTCCACCTCTCCGAGGTTCACACCTATGGACACCTCCAATTACCATTTACCCGCCACAGGTATTCCATATCCAAGTGCCCAAGTAGCACCACATGGCAAGACTCGCCCCAGGCTCATCGTTATTCTAGCTCGGTCGACACAACCCTCACTCTCCACACACCCAAGACACACGCAGCACGCTCACACACCACCAAGTCCGGCACCCATAGCCAAACCCTTCCCAGGGGGTTCACCTCCAGCATCACATCCCCGATATAATGCGAAGTGGAGTTAATAATAAGTATAGTGGTGTAATATGCAAGCAAGTAGGCAAGTAGGCATATATAAGCGAGCAAATACGCAAAGTAGGGTGACGTGGTAGAGTGGGTTGCATCAGGGTAATAAGGGCTCAGGTAGTAGCATGCATCAAAGTACTAGCAAAGGAATAATTATAAAGCGCTAGCAGTTCTAGATATTATGCAATGTCCAATAGGGTTCTCTAAAAGAGGGTGCTACCATGACACCTGCGATGTCAAGGTAGTAGTGGTACAAATCTTTGTTAGTTGATGTAGTTGATCAGCAAGGTCTCCTCTTCGCAGGGTCCTGTCATCGATCACGTCCTCCTACTCTATCGGGTTCCGATCCAATGTTGTCCTCGAGGCAATTACCTCCCAAAACACACTCAAGGCAAGAGAACAAACAATACTCCAAAAAGGCGACAAGACACAGAAGGAACACAAAGAGGAAACGACTTGGCCCTCTCAGTGGATGTCTGATCCCTAGGCCAAAGAAACAAGAGTGGTTGTTCACTAAGCACTGAGCTTAAGTCAAGGCCTAGCCTGTACTTCACGGGCCAACCGTGTTGACCTATACAACTTCAAGATAAATGGTCCTAACCTTAGCTCATCCTAAGCAAACACCATGGCTTGCGGTCTTGTGATCCGGACATCAAGGAGATGACAGGGATCTAAAAGACGGGCCAAGTAAAAAGGAGAAAGGCAAGCAATCTACTCCTCCCAATACTCACGTCATGGAAAAGACAGGACATCGACAAGGAGCGTCGCACAAGAGGGCACGAGTGTTCAGTCCACTCGTAGGATACCAAGACCTAGGCGCACTAAATGCACTAAGACATCCTAGGATTCTTAGCGATGCGGTTGTCACCGCGAGGACCACAGAAATGCTGCGGTCTATATAGGCACAATCATACAAGGGCTTAAGCACAGAAGAACCAAGAGAGAGGAAAATGGAATCTATACCCTTTCGACCAACTCATCATGGAATGGACGAAGGTTGGAGAAAGGAGACATAGTTCCACGATCCAAACCAACTCATAGGGCACCACGACCGTGCAGCTAAATGGCACAAGGCTAATCCTGTGGCTCACAGCGATGTAGTTGTCACCGCTAGATCTAGAAGAACACTATGGTCCAGGTGGTGCAGTCATATGAGGTGGCTAGGATAAAATACGAGAAAAAGAGGTAGAGCACAATGGTCATGGCGAGGCATCTTGCGACCATGAGCTTCACCTACACGAGTTGGCACCCGTTGTTCTACGATTATCGTCTCCCCATCTGTCCACTAGGTTAGGCCACATAGGGCTCATTGTGTGCGGGTAATATCCGCACCAATGTCCAGTCCACAATGGGCGAGTCCTAGGGCTGAATTGGATTACTGATGATTATAGTATGTCGGAGACAACTAAAAGAGAGGGAGCGAGTTACGCTCGGCACTGCGGTCATGGTGGGACGAACCCACGACCGAAATGGCCGAACGAAGTACGATCCCTCGACCGGCTCGAAGGCACGGTCCTCAGACGACAACCAACACAAGCAAAAGAACCACCTTGACATAAGAACTAGACCAACATAACCATAACTCGTGGAGTAGCACGCTTCCATAGCGAAGGGAGTGACAAATAGACCTGCACAAGGGTATGGTGCAGACATTTATAGATAGATAAAGATCATGTAATATAAGTGTAAGAACAAGAGTGTAAGAAAGAGCAAGGAAGGGGCTTTTGTTGGAAGATGGTTGTTGTTGCCGGACTTAGCTACGGTGGTGGCTCGGACACGCGGCTTAGCATAGGCCTGCCTGTGGGCGCGCAAATGGTGGAGGCGGTGTGGTTCCGAGGCTCGCGCGACGACGTGTGGAGGCATGGCCAGCGCGTCACCACATGCAAGTGCACATGCACAAGTCCACGGATCAGTGGTGTGTGTCCACAAATGGTGGGGGCGAAGCAAGGCCGGTCTCTAGGGACGGTGTGCAGGCGTGAGTCCGTGCGATAGCTATGGTCGCGAATGCGGTGGCAAGGTTAGAGATCACGATGGTGTAGGAAACAGTTAAAAAGGGCGTGGTGATGGACTCATCACGGCATCCCGCCATGGTCCATGGCAGCGGGTCCGCGCCAACCACGCGGCCGCGGTGTTCTTGTGCTTGTGTTGGGCAAGGTGGGCTCTGTTTGCATGGGCGCGCTTACACCGTGGCGGCACGGACAAGGGCGTGCTTCTGTGGTTTTTCGCCTGCATGGGTGGTGCTTTGTACATGCTAGGTTCAGTGTGACTGTGGCTTCGGCGAGATGGAGATGGGCTTGACGTTGCGACGCTAGAGCCAGGCGTGGTGGTCGCAATCCTATTGGAGGCGAGGAGGACTCGGTGGTATTTGGCTTGGCGGGTGGCTGTGGTAGCAAGGCAAAGGATGTGCCGGTGCGGAATAAGGCCACGGTGGCACGTGAGAACGTGGCCACTTGTTGGAAAAAGCCAATGGTTCAAGCTTGTGTTCGTGTGGGCACATGGGCACTTGGTCGCCGTGCGTGTGCGCTCGTCCGGCAGTCGTGGCGAGCGGTGGTGCTCTTCTTAGGCGATCATGCGCTGGTGTGCATGTGGTTGTGCTGTGCATGTGCAGTGTAGCTGCAGGATGGCCTCAGCGGTGGCATGCTGGTGCATAGCCATGCATGCCAGTGTGCCAGGAGCTGTGCACGTTGAGGTCTGAGGCAAGGCAAAAGGCCATGTTCCCTAGGGCAACGGCGACAGGGCAATGTGCGTACATGTCCATGGGTGAGTGTGAAGGTTCGCGAGTGCTCGCGAGCAGGCACCGTAGCAGGGCTATGCGGGAGTGTGCTGCCATGGCCATGGTGACCGTCGGGAGCGGCCCATGGTGGGTGCGCCAGATCGAGGTCATGGGTGGCCAGTGATAGCGGTGTGCCCACAGTGAAGGTGTGGGTTGTGCGAGCGCTCAGGTGGCGAGGCGACACCATGGGCTCCGGGTCATGGCGAGTTGTAGAAGGTGGCACCACGACGACCAGAACACGTGGCGGGAAGGGCACGACGCAGCTCTAGGCTAGGGGCCTTGGGAACGGCTGGCTAAGGCAAAGCTCTATGGCGTGCTCTCGCACAACGAGGCGGCCAGAGTCGGACGGGAGGCGCGCAGCACGGTGGCGGACACGGCGCATCACCGTGCCGGTGAGGTGGGGTCTAGAGCGAACTACGGGCTTCTAAGGCCTATAGGCGGTGGCTTCCGGTGTCGGTGACCGCGTGCAGGCTTGGTGTGGCGGCGCTAGCGTTCCCGAGCGGGGAGGGCTCAGCAAGGTAGTGCGTGTGCTCGTGCAGCTTGTCCTAGTGCGTTTAGTGAGTCATGAAGCCAACGGCTTGGCCTTGGGCTCTCCTAGGTTGGGAGAACACTGTGGCGATCATGGCAGGCTTGCCGGCATCGGGGCAACAGAGGGAGGCAAGGCTGAAGGCTCACCGTTGGGCTTGTGGTGCAGACGGTCAAAGTGCCGGTGTCGTGGAGGCAGGGCACGGCGAGATCATCGGGCTCCAGTGAGTCATCCGCGTCGTAGACGATGTCGCGACCATACTAGAGATGGAGTCGCTGGGCACGACATCGAGGTGGTGGCGTTCTGGCTCGAAGCAGAGGATGATGACACGGAGGGTGATGCCTTTGGCTTCATAGATCGGTGACACGGTCGTGGCTGCACTGCTACACCTGTCCTATTCATGGCACCATCCACGATGAGGAGCGGCAGCGCGAGCAGCGATGACGCTGGCAAGGGGCGGGCTCCTTGCAGTGGCTTGGTCTCGACGTAGAGCTGGAAGGCGGCGCTGCCATGGTGTACTGGCGTGGCATGATGGAAGGAGGTGATGGGATGCGTCATGGCGACATCGGCATGGTGGACGCCGTAGATGGAGAAGAAGCTCGCGGACGCAGTGGAGGTCGAGCTCGGCGTGGCTGTGGACGACGTCACCGTGGCGAGGCACCGGCGGCAGCACGGGCTCGAGGTGGAGGACGGTGAGCGCGTGCACCGTCATCGGCTTGGCGAGACTATGGTGGTGGCGAGGCCGGCTGTGGCGGGTGGAACGGCACGGCGAGGTGCCGGCGGCGGGGTTGCGGAACATGGAGAGGCGAGCGGTGGCTTGGGTTCTTATAGCACACGGCGCTAGGGCTTGGCAGCCATCTCGGTGTTGACGTCGTTGATGTGACGGCCGGGACACGCGGCACGAATCGCGCGGGCAATGGTACGGACATCGAGGTGTTGTCGTGGTGTGGCGCGCGGCTTCTCCGGGTCACCAATCCGTGAGAGGGGTTGACGGGCCACTGGTGTGGCGCCACGTCAGCTGTGTGGGGCCACAGGTGGAGCGCGAGTGCAGGGTCACGGCGCTAACGTCAGGTGGTGTCTGGACACGTGCGCTCTGCCTTCCTTGTGGCGGCAGTGGCTGGGAGCTGCCCTCGTCTAGGGTTGGCAAGGGGCGCCTGGGGGCAAGGCTAGGCCAAGGCACTGGTGGGCCGCGCGGCTAGCGAGCTAGCTGGGTCACGGTGCTGCACGAGATGGGCCTTGCGATTGAGCACTAATTCGTATATACGTCTATATTATACACGTATAGAGCCTAGCATGGCAGTGTACGTTGCTGCCTACAGCTTGCATCTACCTTGCGTGTTCCTAGTTTTAGGAGAACTAGAGAAGTAGCAGGATGCTCACGTGATAAGTACATGAGCACAGTGGATGCATATATGTTCGTGCATGAGCTAGGCAGGAAACAAGGAGGGGTTGAGGGGAAAAGAAAAGGATCCCCCCCCTCTATGAATTATGGCTTATGGAATTTTTTTGGAAGGGATTCCGAGGAAGGTCGGGAGAAACTCGGAAGAGGTGCGAGAATGGACAAGAGAGTTGCTACAGATTGTGCACTCCAACACAAAAATCTAAACTGACTAAAGAATACCGGCAAACCCCTACGAGCATTTCTACATGATTGCAATAATTTATTTATAAATTGTTCTTAGTTTGACCTAGCAACTACAAGCTTCACACATTGCAGAAAAAAAATTTAAAAGTTCGTATTTTTTGCTTCTCCAAAAACCCGGTTTGTTACACTTACGGGCGGGGCTTCGGGCGAGGCGGAGAATCGGTACCTCATCCGAGGCCTTTCGCACGGGGCCTCGGGCGAGGCGGAGAATCGGTACCTCGTCCGAGGCCTTACGCGCGGGGCCTCGGACGAGTTGGAGAATCGGTACCTCGTCTGAGGCCTTACAGGCGGGGCCTCGGGCGAGGCAGAGAATCGGTACCTCGTCCGAGGCCTTACGCACGGGGCCTCAGACGAGGCAGAGAATTGGTACCTCGTCCGAGGCCTTACGCGTGGTACCTCGTTCGAGGCCTCGTGGTTTCGTTCTGGGCCAAGCCCGCTTTGGGCGAGCCCAGATATTGTTCGAGGTGGGCCGGGCGGTCCAGCCGAGTCTCGAATAAGGTGGGGGTTTTGCCGGTGGTTGTCTCTTGGCTTCGATATTTGCGAGGTCTAAGCGCTTTTTTCGGTTCTTGCTTAGGGGACCCCTTTTCATGGTACCCGACACAATGACACCCATGGTATATATATACCTTGAGGCCCTCAAGGATATACATAGGAAAAAAGAGAAATAATCACATGTTTGTTATAGCTGGGAATCCAACTCGCGACCTGAGATTTCGAATGGAACTCACTTACCACTACACCACGATGTCTCTTGTGACTAAGTGAATGTTTCTTTCTTTTTGTTTTCACTTCAGTGGATCTTGTAATGAATATTAGGGAGCCTAAATAATTTCAAATCAAAATAGTTTGAACTGAAAAGTTTTATATCTCGTTGGGTACTACAACTTTGGTTTAGGTTGTATCTCCATCTGAGGACATTTGAAAGATTCAAAAAAATTGAAGTTCAAAACTCTAAGAACTTAAAACATAGTTTGTTGACTTCAAATGATTTCAAATAAAAGTCATCAACTACTAAGTTGTATATCTCTTTGGGCTCTACAACTTTGATATAAACTTTGCCTACATATGATATTAGTACGTTGCATGTTAGTAGCTTTAAAACAAACTAGGCATCTCAAGCTAAGTGTCAGTATGCATTCTTAATGCATGACAACACAAAATTATACCTTTTGTGGGATTAATGTACTAAGAAAAAAATGTATTTCATTCCACAAACATGTCAATGGAGGATTTGTGTCTATAAAATGCAATGTCTAACTAACAAGAATGCAATGAGTTCAATATATTGGTTGTTAAGAGGAATATGACTATAAAATGATTTTTTCCTTGGCGGCTACAATGATTTACTTGAGGGTTTGCACCCAAGGATACTAGCACTTCCTTGGCGGTTTCCAGTTACACCCAAGGAAATGTGAATTACCTTGGCAGTTTGTAATAACACTCAAAGAAAATCTAAATTACCTTGGCCAAGTGGTGCGACACAACATTGAAAAAATCACGCAGAAAATGGTGAGCCTGGTGAACCAACTCGAGTCGGTTTAGCCGACTGGGCCAGCCGGCTTGGGTGGCTCTTGCCCCATGGTCGACTTAGCCAACCCCTAGTTGGCTAAGCTGGCTGAGGATGCCTTCTTGGACCTCATGAAAGTTGGCTTCGTCGACTCGACAATCGGCTAAGCTGACTCCCCCTGGAAGTTCTGAACCGATTCATTTCCAAATTGGTTTTTTACAAGGAAAACTTGGAGTCATGTTTCGGATTTGTTTCGTACTGGGATAAGACCAGCCCCTCTATATATATGAGACGATCACGGCCGATTGGGTTCCCAACTATCCAATCGTCAAAAATCAATCTACATCACTTTTTACCCCCTTTCCAACCCATCCTCACCACAAGGGCAAAGGGTTTTTGTGGCGACAATTTTTGTCACAAAAAGCATGTTTTTTTTGCCACAAACTAACCTTTGTGGTGACTTTTTAAATCACCACTAGGTCACCACAAATACTCGCCTCACAAATACTTTAGTGATCATTTTTTTGTTCCCCACAAATGGTTGTACTCATTAGTGATCAATTGTGGTTGAAAGGTCCAAATGGCTAGAGGGGGGTGAATAGCCTATTAAAAAAATTCTACAACAACACTTAACAAAATGGTTAGACAATTATGAGGCGAAGCAAGTGTTGTGCTAGCCTACTAAAAATGCAAGCCACCTACCACAATTTTAGTTTCTATTGTCTTTAACCACACAAAAGCTATGGCACTACACTAAGTTAGTGTGCTCTCAAAGACTAACTAAAGAGCCACACTAACCAAACTAACAAGCTCTCACAACTAGCTACACTAAAGAGCTTGATAACTAGCTTGCGGTAATGTAAAGAGAGAGAGCAAGATAGTTATACCACCATGTCGAGGAGTGAACCAATCAATCAGAAGAATCAATATCAATGAAGACCAATCACCTCAGAATCAAATGATAAACACAATGATTTTTTACCGAAGTTCACTTGCTTGTCGGCAAGCTACTCCTCGTTGTGGCGATTCACTCACTTGGAGGTTCATGTGCTAATTGGCATCACACGCTAAACCCTCAATAGGGTGCTGCACAACCAACACAAGATAAGGATCACACAAGCCACAAGCAATTCACTAGAGTACCTTTTGGCTCTCCACCAGGGAAAAGGTCAAGAACCCCTCACAATCACCACGATTGGAGCCGGAGACAATCACCAACCTCTGCTCGACGATCCTTGCTGCTCCAAGCCGTCTAGGTGGCGGCAACCACCAAGAGTAACAAGCGAATCCCACAGCGAAACACAAACACCAAGTGCCTCTAGATGCAAACACTCAAGCAATGCACTTGGATTCACTCCCAATCTCACAAAGATGTTGAATTTATGATGGAGATGAGTGGGAGGGCTTTGGCTAAGCTCACAAGGTTGCTATGTCAATGCAAAATGGCCAAGAGTGTGAGCTTGAGCCGGCCATGTGGCTTAAATAGAAGCCCCCACGAAATAGAGTTGTTGTACCCCTTCACTGGGCACAACACGGGGTGACTAGACGCTCCAGTCATATCAACCGGACATAGGACCCCAGCGTCCAGTCATGCGATGCACGCCACGTGTCCCCTCTCTTCAAATATTGTGCGCCCGATCCCAATGGTCAAGTCATGATCGGACGTGCTGCTGCAAAGTGACTGGACGCTGGACCTTAGCGTCCAGTTGTTTCCAGTAAGCATCTAGAAGCGAGAAATCACGATTAGACGCATCCGGTCATGCTCGACCGGACTCACCCAGCGTCCGGTCACTTGATGTCTTGTCTGTGCGCTGCCATGTCAGTAGGACCGGATGCACCCCTCCAACGTCCGGTCACTAAGTGACCCAGCGTACGGTCAGAGGGCGACGCCAGTGTCTTCGCTGCTCCTACTAACTAGGCGCACCGGTCCATCCGAGACCAGTGTCCGGTCACTCATAGTGACCTCTGTCTTTTCTATATATAGGGCACCGGTGGCACCATCAGACTATCCACACTCTACGGGTAGACACTCTGTCGGTGAAGTTTCTAACCCTTGCTCAAATGTGCCAACCACCAAGTGTATCACCTTGTGCACATGTGTTAGCATATTTTCACAAACATTTTCAAGGGTGTTAGCACTCCACTAGATCCTAAATGCATATGCAATGAGTTAGAGCATCTAGTGGCACTTTGATAACCGCATTTTGATACGAGTTTCATCCCTCTTAATAGTATGGCTATTGGTCCTAAATGTGATCACACTCACTAAGTGTCTCGATCACCAAAACAAAATGGCTCCTACCATTTATACCTTTGGCTTGAGCCTTTTGTTTTTCTCTTTCTTCTTTTCAAGTCCAAGCACTTGATCATCACCATGGCATCACCATCATCATGTCATAATCTTCATTTGCTTCATCACTTGGAATGTGCTACCTATCTCATGATCACTTGATAAACTAGGTTAGCACTTAGGGTTTCATCAATTCACCAAAACCAAACTAGAGCTTTCAATCCCCCCTTTTTGGTAATTGACAACAACCCTTTCACAAAGATATGAATTGAAATTCAATTGAATCCTTGTTGCTTGCCCAAGCATATTTACCATGTGTAAAAGGATATGGACAAGTTTCATGAACCCCAAATGGTAGAAATTGCTCCCCCTACATATGTTCTAAGAGTTTGGATTGTAGCTTGCACATATGCTTAGATAGGAAATATAGGAGACAATGTCTACCAAATGATGCTAAGGTATAAAAGATGGACCTTTGAAGCATGATACCAATTGGAGTGCACCATTATACCATCCTTAGCACCATGGTTAGCTTGATACCACTTGGAAACACTTGGAAATGAAATCACTAGATAACCTATGCATGCTAGATTTTTGTTTCATCATTCCAACCTATAACTAGCATACACCACACAAGCATGGATATTGAAATTTAAAACTTGTGCCATGCAAGCAAACATATGAAATGCACATTCAAATGCACCATACAAGTTCATGAGCTTGCTCCCCCTACTTGTGTGCTCATTAATTGATCCCCTTCCTTTATCATATCTCTCCCTCTATGTCAAATTCTCTCTTTGTTGTCTTTTCACTATCTTTGTACACTATTTCTCCCCCTTTGTCATCAATAACCACAAAGGCTTAAATTATAGATAGGTTGAGATTATCAATGTCAATCAATGGGGTGAGGATCATTTTCCCAAATTTGGTCCAATCTAGATCATTTGCCAAAGATATATAACTCGGTTTGATCCAAGGACAAGCTTCTTCACACCTCCAAATAAGGGTTATCTTGTACCATGTTGAGTTAAACACTTAGAGATCATTTTATAGATCAAACACTAGGTTTACAAGCCCACAAACATGTCATATGCTACCACTAGATCAAGTCTAGCATAGAAGCAATAGTGGTACCATACAATCATTAAAATCATTTAATTTTCATGAATGAGCCTATTCAATGTGAAAGATGTCTAGATGCACTAAACAAGTCCTTATCATGGATGTATGCCATACCAATCAACTTTTACCTTGGATTGCTCGAAGGAGAGGCATGTCATATAAGTGGGGGGTGCATCAACACATATTTGACAACTCATTCCTTAGCTTGCAAAACCTTTTCTCATCCAATGGCTTGGTGAATATATCGGCAAGTTGATCTTCGGTGACTACACTCTCAATGCAAATGTCCCCTTTTTGTTGGTGATCTCTTATGAAATGGTGACGGACATCAATGTGCTTTGTTCTTGCATGTTGAACTGGATTGTTGGTCAACTTGATTGCACTCATTGTCACATAGCAATGGCACTTTCTTGAACTTGATTCCAAAGTCACTCAAGGTGGCCTTCATCGAAAGTATTTGTGCACAACAACTACCGGCGGATATGTATTCGGCTTTAGCGGTTGATTGTGCAATACTATTTTGCTTCTTTGATGACCATGAAATAAGTGATCTTCCCAACAATAGACATGTGCCTGAGGTGCTCTTTCTTTCAACCTTGCATCCGGCATAATTTGAGTTGAAGTAACCAACTAGCTCAAACTTTGCTCCTTTAGGATACCACAAACTAACATTTTGTGTATGCTTCAAGTACCTCAATATTCTCATTGTACCCTTCAAATAACTTTCTCTTGGTGAGGCTTGAAATCTTGCACACATGCATACACTAAACATGACATCCAGCCTTGATGCGGTCACATAGAGTAGGCTTCCAATCATAGACCAATACAATTTTTGATCCACCATATTACCACTTGCATCACTATCCAAGTTCCCATTTGTTCCCATTGGTGTGCTAATAGCTTTGCTATCACTCATGCCAAACTTCTTGATCATGTCCTTGATATACTTGCCTTGACTCATAAATGTACCATTCTTCAATTGCTTGATTTGAAGACCAAGGAAGTAACTTAACTCTCCAATCATGGACATCTCAAACTCATTAGCCATCATCTTTCCAAACTCATCACAAAAGTCTTGATTGGTTGATCCAAATATGAGGTCATCAACATAGATTTGCAACACAAATAAATCTTTTCCAATCTTCTTGATGAAAAGAGTGGTGACAACCTTGCCCATCATGAACCCTTTAGAGAGTAGGAAGTCCCTCAATCTCTCATACCATGCTCTAGGTGCTTGCTTCAAGCCATACAATGCCTTCTTCAACTTGTACACATGGTCGGGCATCTTGTCATCTTCAAAACCGGGAGGTTGTTCAACATATACTTCTTCATTGATGTAACCATTGAGAAATGCACTCTTAACATCCATTTGATAGAGTTTGATGTTGTAGGCACAAGCATAGGCTAGCAAGATTCTAATTGCTTCCAATCTAGCAACCGGGGCATATGTTTCTCTAAAGTCAAGACCTTCAACTTGTGTATAGCCTTGTGCTACCAATCTTGCTTTGTTCCTTACTACTATCCCATCTTGATCTTGCTTGTTTCTAAAGACCCATTTGGTTCCAATCACATTGTGTCCCTTTGGTCTCTCTACTAATTCCCATACTTGATTTCTTGTGAAGTTGTTCAATTCTTCATGCATAGCATTTACCCAATCAACATCCTTCAATGCTTTATCTATCTTCTTTGGTTCAATGGATGACACAAATGAGAAATGCTCACAAAATGAAGCCAATCTTGATCTTGTTTGTACACCTCTAGAAATATCACCAATTATAGTGTCCAATGGATGATCCCTTGCAATATTGGTTGGTTGGAGCATTGGAACTTGATTGCTTGCACTTGCTTGATCATTGGGTTGAGATGATGTACTAGCCACTTGATCTAGTTCATTATCATGAGAGCCACTTGTACTAGATTGAATTGTGTCATCTTGCACATTTGAGTTAGAGAGCACTTGCACTTGATCATCTTCATCATCATTCACTTGCCTAGGCCTCAATTCACCAACATCCATATTCTTCGTGGTATTTGAAAGTTGAATGCCTCTAACATCTTCCAAGTTCTCATTTTCTACTTGTGAACCCTTGGTTTCATCAAATTCAACATCATGAACTTCCTCAAGAGTACCACTATCCAAATTCCAAACTCTATATGCTTTGCTAGTAGTTGAGTATCCAAGTAGGAATCCTTCATCACATTTCTTGTCAAACTTGCCCAATCTAGTGCCTTTCTTCAAGATATAACATTTGCAACCAAAGACCCAAAAATATGCAATGTTGGTCTTTCTACCATTCAAGAGCTCATATGGTGTCTTCTCTTTCAATGGGTGACAATAGAGGCGGTTGCTACAATAGCAAGCCTGTGTTGATAGCTTTAGCCCAAAAGGATTGACTCACATTTTACTCACTAAGCATAGACCTTGCCATATCAATAAGTGTTCTATTCTTCCTCTCAACAAGGCCATTTGATTGTGGAGTGTACTTGGCCGAGAATTGATGTCTAATTCCAAATTCATCACACAACTCATCAGCTCTAGTGTTCCTGAACTCACTACCATTGTCACTTCTAACTCTCTTGATGGTTGTTTCAAACTCATTGTGAATGCCCTTGACAAATGATTTGAATGTTGCAAATACATCACTTTTGTCCACTAGAAAGAATACCCAGGTGTATCTAGTGTAATCTTCCACTATCACAAAGCCATATTTGTTATCACCAAGGCTAGTGTATTGTGTTGGCCCAAACAAGTCCATGTGCAATAACTCAAATGCTTTACTAGTGCTCATCATGCTTTTCTTGGGATGGGTGTTTCCAACTTGTTTGCCGGCTTGACAAGAGCTACAAAGCTTATCCTTCTCAAACACAACATCTTTCAAGCCTCTAACCAAGTCATGCTTAACCAATCTATTCAATTGTTTCATTCCAACATGACCAAGCCTTCTATGCCATAACCAACCCATGCTAGACGTAGTGAACAAGCATGTAGATAATTTAGCTTCACTAGCATTGAAATCAACCAAGTATAGATTCTCATATCTAAAGCCCTTGAAGATCAAGTTAGAGCCATCTACACTTATGATCTCCACATCATCTACCCCAAATATGCATTTCAATCCAAGATCACACAATTGAGTCATGGATAGCAAGTTGAAATTCAAGCTCTCTACTAGCAACACATTGGAAATGCTCATGTCATTGGATATTGCAATCTTACCGAGCCCTTTGACCTTGCCTTTGCCATTGTCACCAAATGTGATACTATCATAACCATAATTGCCATTGGTGTTGATTGAGTTGAACATTCTTGCATCACCAGTCATGTGTTGAGTGCACCCACTATCAAGAACCCAATGCCTTCCTCTGGCTTTGTCATTAACCTACAAAAGAAGATCAATTCTTTTTAGGTACCCAAACTTGCTTGGGTCCTTGAAGGTTAGTCACTAAGCTCTTTGGTATCCAAATGGCTTTCTTCTTTGAGCCCATCCATGGTTTACCAATGAACTTAGCCTTTACACCATTTGCACCCTTTGTAAGCATATAAAAAGAATCAAGCTTAATGGAGGATACATTAGCATTTTTGCTCTTATTCTTGCATTCATGCTCATTATGACCAACTTCCTTGCAACTAGTGCAAAATTGACCATTGTTCTTCACAAAACTAGTCTTGTGAGGAGCAAAGGCCGCCTTGCCTTTCTTGGGGGTATAGCCCAATCCCTCTTTGTAGAGAGAAGCTCTTTGGCTACCCAAGCACATAAGCAAGTGGTCCTCACCACCATAGGCCTTAGCTAAGGTGTGAGTGAGCTTATTGACCTCCTTCTTGAGGTTCTCATTCTCAACCATTAGTGAAGTATCACAAGT
This sequence comes from Miscanthus floridulus, assembly GCF_019320115.1. Classification (NCBI taxonomy): domain Eukaryota; kingdom Viridiplantae; phylum Streptophyta; class Magnoliopsida; order Poales; family Poaceae; genus Miscanthus; species Miscanthus floridulus. Next base: position 109,454,756 of record NC_089580.1, on the reverse strand, counting down.
GAAACCATCACTACTAGATGAGGTGGAAGTGGAAGTACTACAAGATGGATTAGTAGGAGCAACAATGATAGGCATAGATAATGATTCATCAATTATATCACAAGTTAAGCCTATGTTGCAAGTTTCAACATGCTTCTTTTTATTTTGCTCATCAAGCAAAGAGGAATGAGCCTTTTCAAGCTTTTTTTGAGCCTTGCCAAGCTTCTCATGGGCTTCCTCTAGCCTCTCATGAGATGCATTGAGCTCATCAAAGTCTTGCTTAAGGGCTTTTAGTTCCTTACGCAAGCTTTTGCATTCCCCTCTCTTGATGTCAAAGTGTTCTTTAGCATCTTCTAGCATGTCAAATAGTTCATCCCTAGTAGGTTCATCATCATCACTATCACTTTCATTTTCATTTTCATTATCATGTTCCTCATCACTTCCATCATCACAAATTTGTACCTTAGTGGCCTTAGCCATGAAGCATGATGGAGTGTCAAAGAGAGAAGGCTTCTCATTGATTGCAATGCTTGCAAGTGCCTTCTTCTTGGTGGTCTTGTCATCATCACTATCATCATCATCACTTGAGGAAGCATCACTATCCCAAGTGAGCACTTATGAACCACCCTTCTACTTATTGAAGGTCATCTTGTCCTTCTTCTCTTTCTTTTCCTTTTTGTCCTTCTTGTTCTTCTTGTTATCATCATCATTGTCGCTATTGTATGGACATTGAGCAACAAGATGATCTTTGCTTCCACATTTGAAGCACCTTCTTGACTCTTCCTTGTTCTTGGATAAAGATTTCTTTCTTCTAGCACGGTACCCTTTCTTCATCATGAACTTGCCAAATTTCTTGACAAAGAGAGCCATCTTCTCATCATCATCATCATCCCATGAACCATCATCTTCACTTGATGTATCTTGCTTTGCCTTGCCCTTGGATGATGTGGCCTTGAATGACACACTCTTCTTCTTCTCATCTTTCTTTTCCTTCTTTTCTTCCTTCTCATCATCATCTCTATATGTATCATCGGTCATTATATCTCCCAACACTTGGTTTGGTGTCATGGTGTCCAACCCATTTCTCACTAGAATAGTGACCAATGTTCCAAATCTTGAAGGCAAACATCTCAAGAACTTGTGGGAGAAGCCCTTGTCCTTCACCTCTTCTCCAAGTGCTTTGAGATCATTGACAAGCACTTGAAGCCTATGGAACATCTCCGGCACACTCTCATCCTCCTTCATCTTGAAGCTTGCAAACTTCTCTTTGAGAATGTATGACTTTGCACCCTTCATGGCTTGAGTGCCCTCAAATGATTCTTCCAACTTCTTCCAAGCCTCATGAGCCATCTTAATATTTTTGTTTTGCTCAAATGTTTTCTCATCAATTGCATCATGAATAGCACTTAGAGCAATGTCATTATTTTGGAGAAGCACTTCTTCGGCCACGGTGGGATTCTCTAGATCATTAATCTCAATTTTGGTTTCTACCACCTTCCACACTTTTCTATTGATTGACTTGATATGTGTGGTCATCTTTGATTTCCAATATGGATAATTTATGCCATCAAATTGGGGTGGCTTCTTGGTGTTGTTGATTTGAGCCATTTTTATACTGAAGGTTGTTAAGCCTCAAATCATAGTGACCTCGGCTCTGATACCACTTGAAAGGTCCTAATGGCTAGAGAGGGGTGAATAGCCTATTAAAAATTCTACAACAACGCTTAACAAAATGGTTAGACAATTATGAGGTGAAGCAATTGTTGCGCTATCCTACTAAAAATACAAGCCACCTACCACAATTTTAGTTTCTATTGTCTCTAACCACACAAAATCTATGGCACTACACTAAGTTAGTGTGCTCTCAAAGACTAACTAAAGAGCCACACTAACCAAACTAACAAGCTCTCACAACTAGCTATACTAAAGAGCTTGATAACTAGCTTGCGGTAATGTAAAGAGAGAGAGAGCAAGATACTTATACCGCCGTGTCGAGGAGTGAACCAATCAATCACAAGAATCGATATCAATGAAGACCAATCACCTTGGAATCAAATGATGAACACAAAATTTTTTACCGAGGTTCACTTGCTTGCTGGCAAGCTACTCCTCATTGTGGTGATTCACTCACTTGGAGGTTCACACGCTAATTGGCATCACACGCCAAACCCTCAATGGGGTGCCGCACAACCAACACAAGATGAGGATCACACAAACCACGATCAATTCACTAGAGTACCTTTTGGCTCTCTACCGGGGAAAGGTCAAGAACCCCTCACAATCACCACGATCGGAGCTAGAGACAATCAACAACCTTCGCTCGACGATCCTTGCTGCTCCAAGCCATCTAGGTGGTGGCAACCACCAAGAGTAACAAGTGAATCCCGTAGCAAAACACGAACACCAAGTGCCTCTAGATGCAAACACTCAAGCAATGCACTTGGATTCACTCCCAATCTCACAAAGATGTTGAATCTATGATGGAGATGAGTGGGAGGGCTTTGGCTAAGCTCACAAGGTTGCTATGTCAATGCAAAATGGCCAAGAGAGTGAGCTTGAGCCAGCCATGGGGCTTAAATAGAAGCCCCCACAAAATAGAGCCATTGTACCCCTTCACTGGGCACAACATGGGGTGACTGGACGCTCCAGTCATATCAACCGGACGCAGGACCCCAATTTCTGGTCATGCGATGCACGCCACTTGTCCCCTCTCTTCAAATACTTAGCGCCCGATCCCAATGGTCAAGTCATGACCAAACATGCTCCTGCGAAGTGACCGGACGCTGGGCCTCAGCGTTTGGTCGTTTCTAGTAAGCATCCAGAAGCGAGAAATCATGACCGGACATGTCCGGTCATGCTCGACCGGACTCACCTAGCATCTGGTGAATAGACATCTTGTCTATGCACTCCCACGTCAGTAGGACTGAACACACCCCTCCAGCGTCTGGTCACTAAGTGACCCATCGTCCGGTCAGAGACTAAGGCCAGTGTCATCAGTGCTTCTACTGACCAGACATGCCGGTCCTTCTGAGACCAGCGTCCGGTCACTCACAAAGACCTCCATCTTTTTCTATATAGGGCGCTGGTGGCACCATCAGACTGTCCACACTCTATGGGCGGACACTCTGTCGGTGAAGTTTCTAACCCTTGCTCAAATGTGCCAACCACCAAGTGTATCACCTTGTGCACATGTGTTAGCATATTTTCACAAACATTTTCAAGGGTGTTAGCACTCCACTAGATCCTAAATGCATATGCAATGAGTTAGAGCATCTAGTGGCACTTTGATAACCACATTTCAATATGAGTTTCACCCCTCTTAATAGTATGGCTATCGATCCTAAATGTGATCACACTCACTAAGTGTCTCGATCACCAAAACAAAATGGCTCCTACCATTTATACCTTTGCCTTGAGCCTTTTGTTTTTCTCTTTCTTCTTTTCAAGTCCAAGCACTTGATCATCACCATAGCATCACCATCATCATGTCATAATCTTCATTTGCTTCACCACTTGGAATGTGCTACCTATCTCATGATCACCTGATAAACTAGGTTAGCACTTAGGGTTTCATCAATTCACCAAAACCAAACTAGAGCTTTCAGTGGTGCCACTAGTAAATTGGCCATTAGAGATTTGGTGGCGTTCTAAGTGACCTTACTGGTCCTAGGACACCCTCCACTTGTTGCTTCCCGACTGGTCTTCCTAGGAGAAGTTCAAAAGTCTATCAAGCCAAGAACGGGCTCAACATCGGCATAACTGGTCTCTAGATCGGTTTCGTCGATCATGTTGCATTCCCTTGCTGCTATCTATGTTGTTTGCAACCTCCTGGGTGTGCTAGCCCCTACTGGTGTGTCATTTGGACACCCTCCAATGTCAACAGTATTCTAACAAACCACCACAGAGATAAACATAAACAACTCATAAAAGGAAAAAAATACCACAAAGTAATGAATTAATGGATTTTTCCCTTTGATAAGGATCAACTCTTAGAAGTGTGGTTGAGGTAGTGGCCTAGTGGGTGAGCTGGATAAAACTAGAATCACTTAGAGATCACTCAATAAGATCAACTAGCACCGGAGGTTACTCTATGGGTTTCTAAACTAGGATAACTCAGAGATCACTCGACGAGAGCACCGAAGGTTACTCTATGGGTTTCTAAAAGAAGAGCCAATCTCAATTCTCACAAATATCAAATCTCAACTCTGTTTCAATTGATAGATTATATGGTTTATTTATACTAAAAACATCCCTCATATTTGGGTGTGAATATAAATATAAATGAAAGTATCTGAAGGTTATCTTAGTGGAGCATTTGAGGAGTCTTCTTCCATTCTCGTATAGCCACAAACAATCTATGCAGCCTTAACAAAAATGGCCATAACTCCTAGCTCAGAAGTCTAAAAGATACATCATTTGTTGTGTTAGAAACTAGACATACATATCTTTCCAATGGTATAGTGATTGGTGAGGTTTGCATAACTCTTGCTGCATGGTGCTTGATTGCGTGCACCATTGTTCTACCCCGAGGGGCTTGTAATCTTATGAGATCACACTAACCATGTTTGTGGTGTGGCCAACAATGGTGTATTGGAGGGAACGAGGCCCGCAACATTTTGGCCAGAAGCTAAATAGCGAAAACATTGGGGAGCGGCCTAGGAGAGGCCACACTAAGATCCACTTCTGCATGGAGAAGGCCCTTGGACTATCCATGGAGTTATCCAACCAAGAGCTTGGCCCTTGTGAGGGCATCCTTGAGACGGGCTCCAACAAGGACTTGAGGGAAGCGTGAGCTTCTCGATACACAATGAAAAATCACCATCACAAGATTTTGCATTCTGTAACTCATTTACATTTTTGCACTTACTTGCAATCCTTAGCTCTAGGCAACCATAGTCTCTGATCATCCACACAACTTATGATTCAAAAAGTCAAAATTTCTCTCCTCATTGGTTCATCTGGTCAACACACTAATTTAATAAAATTTTAGGTATTACATTCTCCCCTCCTTCAATAGAATTCACCCTCAAATATTTATTGTTACCTACTCATGAAAAGAAACTTATATTACTAAAATTAAATAAGAAATTAAGGTACTTACCTAATGTTTACAACTCTAGGTACTCCTCCCTCACTCATGACTCGAGCTCCCATGTTGCTTCATGTTCTGTCTGATTTATCCGAAGAACCTTCACATACTTGAGACTCCTCCATCATAACACTATCAAATCCCTCTAGAATTCTCACAAGACAGACCTTAAAGATCAAGCCTTGCTAAATAGTTTTATGCTCCAAAGTAAAGTGGTTTTCTTGATCTTGCAAATACTTTCTTAGCATGAAACCATGGAGCACATTATGCATACCATTCATAGAGTTAGGTAGGTCCAACCTATAAGTAAATTTTCCAACTTGTGTCACTATTGGAAAAGGACCAATATACCTTGGGCTAAGCTTTCCATTAATACCAAATCTCATAACACCTTTATTAGGGATACCTTTAGAAGAACATGGTCCCCAACCTAAAACTCTAGATCCTGTATCCTAATATCAACATAGCTTATATGCATGCTCTATGCATCTAGCATTCGTTGCCGAAATTCAGCATACGATCGATCATCCTTTGAACACCCGATCTAGTTCTAGCACGGCATTCTCACCCACTGTATCCTAGCAACAAAGTGGACGACTGCACTTCCTTCCATAAAGGGCTTCAAAAGGTGCATGCCCTATGCTAGCATGGTGAAGTGACCGTGACGCCTAAGAGGGGGGGGGGTGAATTAGGCAACTTAAAATTCTAACTCTAAACTTTGGCCTCTAATTCTAACTCTAGCAAAACCTATGCAATAGATAAGCTATCTAGATGTGCAACTATGGTTTTGCTAGTGTGTTGCTATCTATACCGCAAACGTAGTAAAGTAATCAATGTAAATGCGGAAGCTAAAGAGCAAGGTAGAGATATGCAAACTCCTGTCGACGACTCCGGTATTTTTACCGAGGTATCGAGAAGCGCACAAGCTTCCCCCTAGTCCTCGTTGGAGCCCCTTGCAAGGAATCCCTCACAAGGGCCAAGCTCCCAGTTGGGTAACTCTGTGGACAGCCTCAGGCCTTCCCCATGCGCAAGTGGGTCTCTGATGTGCCTCTCGGCAAGCTCTCCCGGATGCTCTCCGCCGTCTTCACTATCAAGCTTCCGGCCGAAACGCCACGGGCCTTGTTCCCTTCGATACACGGTGGCGGCCACACCACACCCGCTGTTGGTGTGATCTCGCAAGACTTCAAGCCCCTCCGATGTACAACACTTGTGCTTGCAAGCACGAGGTGGCAAGAGGTATGTAAACCTCACTAAACACTAGGCAAACACCTAGAGCAAGCGCATAAGCGGTGGTCTAATCAACCTAAGCACTTCGCAAAGCACTTATGCTAGTCACCTAATAAAACACTAAGCACTATGCATGTGGAGATCACTAAAATGGTGTATCAACACCCTTGGTATGTTTCCACAGCTCCACACTACTCAAATGGCCGGTTGGGGGTTATATTTATAAGCCCCACTGAGAAAGTAGCCGTTGTGGTCGAACTCCCGCAAATCTGCTACTGACCAGACGCTGAATCGTCCTGACCGGACGCGTCCGGTCGTCCCGACCGTTGCAGCCGCGAACCACCGATCGGACGCTGCCAGCGTTCGGTCGCCTGCCACCGGACACGTCTGATTGCAGTTTCACGCGCCTGGAACCTCTCTGTACTCGATCGGACGCTGATGCCCTGCGTCCGGTCGGTTGCCGCCAGCGTCCAGTCACCTCTGTGAGCTCGTTTCTTTGCGATCTTGCGTACGGCTTGGTGCCAATCTTCATGCTTGGACTTTGTTTGATCTCTTGGGTCTTCTCTTGTGCTCCTAAGGTCTTGCTTAAGGTGTTGATCATCGGATCATCACGTTGCCTTCGTCCAAGTCACATCTTGCACCCTATTGGACTACAAAACAAACACTTGCAAATTCATTAGTTCAATTTGGTTGTGTTAGTCATCAAACACCAAAATCCAAAGTAAATGGGCTAGGGGTCCATTTTCCTTACAATCTCCCCCTTTTTGGTGATTGATGACAACACGACCAAAGCAAGCAAATAATAAAAATTTTGAATTTAAAAACTATCTACTTGCTAGGATGCAATGCAAGGAGCAAGGTTATATGATGCTAAGAGATACTACTTGAAAGACTATGATACCAATTGAAGACCTAACTTGCCCTTGCAAATGTCCCCATGTGGCATTATGGATTCCTACAAATTTTACCATTACTTAGTCTAATTCATAATCCACTTTCCTCCCTTTCTTGGACCATTACCACTTGTAGACATCAACTTGATGCTTGCCTTTGGTCCTTCAAATTCTCCCCCTTTGGCATCAAACACCGAAAAGGAAGACATTAATAGCACAAGGGAGGGTCAAATTTCGTGATCCTTTGTGTATAGAATGAAATGGATCACAAAATTTGACTCTCACATTATATAGACTAAGCTCCCCCTAAATGTATGCATACATATGGTAGAAAGCAAAGCATATGCAAAATTAGCAATTTATTGCACAAGAGAGGTTAATCTATATAATGTATGGAGAAAGCAAATAAATATCAAAGTGAGATCAACATGGTGATATCGGTTTAGAAATACCACATGTAAAAATCAATTTGATTTCTATCAATTGAAGTATAATGCTTTCCTCCAGGGACTCCATTTTCCTTGCAATGAGACTACTACACAAGATAAGCTTGAAAAGGTGTTAGTCTCAAAGCATCCAACTTGTAGATTAAGCTCCCCCTAAATTTGTGCACACAAGTGTTGAATACTTGTAAAATTTGTGCACATTTTTGGAGAGATTATCTACAATTTAGACTTTGGCACATATTAGATAAATAATTGTTAAACAAGCTATGTGCCGTGCTCCTAAATAATTTTAAACCATGTAGGTTTGCTCCAAGGGTTGATAATGAAACCGAGCAAGCCTACCATATGATATACCTATTGAATGCATGACAAAAGATTTAAGCATGTAAATGCAAACATAGGCATGAAAGATAACTAGATGCTTTAAGAGTATATCAATTGAAAAACAAAACCAATTGAAATGAATACTATTTGAAAGTAATGACATCTAGTTACCTAACATGGGAAGGGGAATTTGGGTCCATAGTATTCATTAACCTACTTGGCAATGACTTTGTCCAACTTGATGCATCCCATGAAATGCACCCACTCTTTGTCAAGTCTCCAAATTCCCCGTTGTCTGACGGACTTCTCACTTCCCTTTCGGGATCCAAACCTTCTTGGTGCTCTTCATGTTGGAAATGATTTCCTTTGGCACCCAAAAGCATTTGACCCCATTGTTGGCTTGCTTGTTCACCTTGATGGCCACCACCTTGTCATTTTTCTTCTTCTTCAAGAGATAAGGTGTGGAGGCCTTCTTGTCCATCTTGTTGGTGTAGGTGTTGGAGAGCTAGCTTGTTTGCTTTTTCTCCTTCTTTGCTCCTCCCCCATTCTTCACCTTGCACTCATAGGACTTGTGACCTTCCTTGTGGCACATGTAACAAACCACGGTTTGTCCTTCATCAAGCTTCTTCACTCCCTTGATGGTGTTATCATGATGAAGTTGGGTTTGCTTTGCCTTGCCTTTCACTTGAGTCAAGTCCTTGGTGAGGCGAGCTACTTCTTGCTTAAGTTGCTCATTCTCCTTTGCAACCTCTTGTGTGCATGTATCTACAATAACTTTCTCAACACAAACTTGGTTGCACAAAGGTGAGTCTAAACATAAATCATTACAAGAAGTAGAGGCATCCTTTTTAGACATGTTAAAGATAGAACTTTTCTTTTTAGATGCCTTGGTGGGGTTTGTGCTAACGGCTTCAAGATTAGCAACTTTATTAGTTAGCTCATCACAATGTTTGCATATGGTTTCCATTTTAGCAAGCAAACTATTATATGCTTCGTGTGAGCTAGCTAACTTTTCTTTTAATTTTTCATTTTTCTTTAAAAGTTGCTCATCATTGATTGTGCATGCATTTGTTGTTGCACTAGCCTCAAGTTGCTCAATTTTAGTAGATAGTTCAACATTGAGATTTGCAAAGTTTTCATATTGTTCAAGCAAATTTTTGTATGCTTCTTGTGAACTACCTAGCTCTTCTTTTAAATTTTTGAGCTTCTTTTGTTGACTAGTGCAAACTTTAGCATATATAAGATTTTGTTGCACAATTGTATTATAAGAAGGCAAATTATCATCACTATCACTCTCACTAGAGGATGAGCTTTCATTACCTTGTGCCATAAGGCACACACGAGAAGCACTTGATGATGAGTGTTTGCGCCCTCGCCTCTTGTGATGATCTTCACTTGAGGAATCATCCCATGACCTTATTGATGTGAGGGCTTTGTTCTTGCACTTCTTCTTCTTTGCCTTGGGTGTGGGCTTGTTTGGACAAACTTCCACAAAGTGCCCCAACTCGCCGCATCCATAGCATCCTCTCTTTCTTTGCTCGTTTCTTTGATTAGTGAAAACAAGGTCTTGAATTTGGATGGGCACACCCTTTACATTGAGCCTTACGATCATCTTTTCCACCTTTTTGATAAGTTTGATTGATTCTTCATCAAGGTCGGAGGTGGAGGAGGAAGATTGATCATCGTCACTTGATTCTTGTTCATCATCATCATCATCCTTATCTTCTTCTTCTTCACTTGAGGAGCTTGAGCTTGAGCTTGACTCAACTTTCTTGCCCTTCATCTTTTTCTTCTCGCTACAAGCGAGAGCTTTGCCTTTGCTTGATGAAGATGCTTCTCCTTGACCCATCTTATGTGACATTTCAAATGCCACTAGCTTGCCAATGACAATCCCCGGGGTCATGGTGCTCAAGTTCTCCATGTTGTGAAGGATGGTGATGATGCTTGCATATTTCTTTTGTGGTAGAACAGAGATGATCTTCCTCACGATATCCGCATCATCTAGCTTTAATAATCTTATTGAATGGAGCTCATTGATAATTAGATTCAATCAAGAATACATATCATGAACAAGCTCATCATCATTCATAGCAAAGGAATCATAATTTTGCTTAGCTAGACAATGTTTTTGCTCACGGACATTACTTGTGCCATCATGGAGCTCTTGGAGTTTTAACCAAATTTCATGTGCCGTATTTAAGGTGAACACTTGGTTAAACACATCCATGCTAAATGATTCAAACAAGCAATTCTTAGCTCTAGCATTAAAATGCATTTCTTTTTCATCACTCTTTGTGGGCTTTTCGGGATTCTTTATGGGTTTCATCCCATCACGAGTGACTCTCCATACACCTAAATCGACCGCCTCAAGGTGGCAAGCCATTCTAGCTTTATAGTATGGGAAGTTAGTGCTGTCAAATTGTGGAGGCCTAGCGGTATCCATCCCAACCACTCTACAATCACATTGGCTCAACGACGGTTAAGCCAGGGGTCCAAATATGAGCCAACCAGCTCTAATACCAATTGAAGTGACCGTGATGCCTAAGAGGGGGGGTGAATTAGGCAACTTAAAATTCTAACTCTAAACTTTGGCCTCTAATTCTAACTCCAGCAAAACCTATGCAATAGATAAGCTATCTAGATGTGCAACTATGGTTTTGCTAGTGTGTTGCTATCTCTACCGCAAACATAGTAAAGTAATCAATGTAAATGCGGAAGCTAAAGAGCAAGGTAGAGATATGCAAACTCCCGTCGATGACTCCGGTATTTTTACTGAGGTATCGAAAAGTGCGCAAGCTTCCCCCTAGTCCTCGTTGGAGCCCCTCGCAAGGAATCCCTCACAAGGGCCAAGCTCCCGGTCGGGTAACTCCATGGATAGCCTCGGGCCTTCCCCACACGCAAGTGGGTCTCCGATGTGCCTCTCGGCAAGCCTCTCCCGGATGCTCTCCGCCGTCTTCACTATCAAGCTTCCGGCCGAAACATCGTGGGCCTTGTTCCCTTTGGTACACGGTGGCGGCCACACCACACCCGCTGTTGGTGTGATCTCGCAAGACTTCAAGCCCCTCTGATGTAGAACACTTGTGCTCGCAAGCACGGGGTGGCAAGAGGTATGTAAACCTCACTAAACACTAGGCAAACACCTAGAGCAAGCGCATAAGCGGTGGTCTAATAAACCTAAGCACTTCACAAAGCACTTATGCTAGTCACCTAATAAAACACTAAGCACTATGCATGTGGAGATCACTAAAATGGTGTATCAACACCCTTGGTATGTTTCCTCAGCTCCACACTACTCAAATGGCCAGTTGGGGGTTATATTTATAAGCCCCACTGAGAAAGTAGCCGTTGGGGTCGAACTCCCGCAAATCTGCTACTGACCGGACACTGAATCGTCCTGACCGGATGCGTCCGGTCATCCCGACCGTTGCAGCCGCGAACCACCGATCGGACGCTATCAGTGTCCGGTCGCCTGCCACCAGACATGTCCGGTCGTAGTTTCACACGCCTGGAACCTCTCTGTACTTGATCGGACGCTAATGCCCTGCTTCCGGTCGGTTGCTGCCAGCGTCCGGTCCAGCGTCCGGTCGCCTCTGTGAGCTCGTTTCTTTGCGATCTTGCGTATGGCTTGGTTCCAATCTTCATGCTTGGACTTTGCTTGATCTCTTGGGTCTTCTCTTGTGCTCCTAAGGTCTTGCTTAAGGTGTTGATCATCGGATCATCATGTCGCCTTCGTCCAAGTCACATCTTGCACCCTATTGGACTACAAAACAAACACTTGCAAATTTATTAGTTCAATTTGGTTGTGTTAGTCATCAAACACCAAAATCCAAAGTAAATGGTCCAGGGGTCCATTTTCCTTACACATGGTAACTATTATTGTAAGCAAACTTCAGAAGAGACATATATGGTCCTCCAACTGCCTTTTCATGACAAAAAACCTGACCTTGGCATATCCTCTAATGTCTGAATTGTACATTCAGAGTGACCAAACTGTTTGAGGGTGAAAATCCATGCTAATTATCAAATCTGTACCCAAGGCAATCTACAACCTCTCAAGAACATGGAATAAGATTTAGCATCTCTATCAAAAACAATGGTTTTGGGCACACCATGTAGCCTCATGGTCTCTTGTGTGTAGATTGGAGCTAAGTAACATGTTGAATATGTAGAGCGATAAGGAATAAAATGTGCTATCTTAGACTTATTTGTATACCTTTAGTATAGTTTGAGTAGTGTGTTTACACCTTTGCATGGGTTAAAGCCCTAGTTTGGTTTTGGATAATTGATCAAACCTAGCACTAACCTTTGTCATGAGTTGTGATATGAGTTAGGTTGGTGTAATCCAAGTGTGGAGCATGGTGATGAAGTCCATAGAGATGGAGATGGACATATGTTGAAGATGATCAAGCTCAACTTAGAAAAGAAGAAAGAGAAAAACAAAAACCGAGATGATCAAGGCAAAGGTATATAATAGGTTTTCGTTTTGCACTCAAGACACCATAGAGGGTGTGAGTGACTTAGGATTGATAGCTGTACTATAAAGAGGGGAAATCTTTGGCTAAATGGTTTATCGAGTGCCACTGGGTGACATGATTCATGCATTGCATTTAGGAACCTAGTGTGCTAACTTTGACCCTTGTAAAATGTTTTGAAAAATGCTAACACACGAGCACACAAGTTCTACACTTTCTGGTTAGCAAGTTGGAAGCAAGGGCAAAGTGGTTGTGGACTTAGAAAAAGAAAAGGAGGCAAAAGTCCACAATCGAACGCTAGCTATGGGGTGACCGGACTCACCCCGACGCGTCCGGTCAATTAAAGGCGAGGTGGCGTAGCTGGCCGAGGAAGCTGAGGAGTGATCAGACGCTACCTCCTGCACATCCGGTCACTTGTTGAAGGCGAGCACATTGACGCGATCTAATGCACCGGGGCTGTGTCAGATGGAACTTATGTGCAGGGCGCCCCTTTGTGGCTCCAATGACTATATTCTTTTGAGGACATCTATAAATAGTGTTTGGCCGCTCCAAGACATTCCTCTTGGCACTTTGACATACTTAACATCCTTGTGAGCCTAAGCAAACACCTCCCACTCATCTCCATCATTAATTCATCATCAAAGTGAGATTGGGAGTGATTCCAAGTGCATTTCCTTGATTGATTGTATCTAGTGGCACTTGGGGATCGTTGTGGTTGTGGAGTTCTTGTTACTCTTAGTGGTTGCTACCACCTAGATGGCTTGGAGCAGTGGAGGAGCTTCGGCATGACTTTGTGATTGTTTGTGGGTGGCTCTAGTGATTGTGAGGGGTCTAGTGCCTTCCCTGGCTGTTGGTATATTTTAACCCACATAGATAAATCCGCAAGCGCACAGATACCGCTGTAGCTTTCACCCAGAAGTATTCCAAGTATCGTATCCATAGGGAAATGTTTGAGACTAACTATGGTCTAACTTAACTAAGGATATCAACAAGGTTAGGATAAATAGGAGCATAGAGAGGAAAACTAAGGTCCTATAATTCTGACTTGGATAGGCTATGTCTTCTACTATTTAACTAGGGACATTACTAGGGAAAGACACCAGCAGAGGATGCTTTCCTATGCAATCGTGTCTGACATGCCCTTACAAACAGGAGGTGGACTATAGAGGATTCAACAAGGCTATAAGAGTCACCCTCATGAGCTACCATCGATCCAGAATGCAGGATGCATCCACAAGTAACTAGAGTCTAAGCACCACACTTACACTACAATTATTACTTTACTCTTCCTGGATAAAGAATAAAGCACTCAAACGAGTTATGAACTTGATGAATAACATAAATAAGAAGCTTACTTGAATCAGAAGTTGATTACCAGAGAAATCTCAGAGGCAAGCTTAGATAGAACTTGGATCCACCAAGGTACAAGCCGTAGAGAGAGCACCGACAGGCCAGCGCCTCCTCCAAACTCTTTCCTCACTCTCTATCTCACTATTTCTATTTATAAGACTAGATCCTATGGAGGACCAATCTTTTCTTGATAGTTGGCTCTGATCCTAACGAGGAGAATATGAATTAGGGTTTTAGGATTGCCTCTAGGGAAGGGGGTAGGGGCTGCTATATATAGGTCGAGGTGGAGTAGGGGGCAAGGAATTGATGTGGAGTAAGGGGCAAGGAATTGCCACGTCATCAATCCGCATCAATTCTCTCGATCACCGTTGGATGCACCGACTATAAACCGCCTTAAATTAACGGTGTAGATCTTGGAAACGCATATGAGGTGGCAGAGGGCAAACGGACTCTGAAATAGGTCGGCCGCCCTAGCGCTTGGGCTGGTTGGCCCACTTTCATGGCCGTTTGGCCCAAGCTTCGGCGTGGTGTGTTCTGGAACCTTCTAGAGTTGTCTTTCGCTATTTTCATGGGTTGAATTACTTGTTGTCATTGGTTTGCTTGTTTGGAGTGTATGACAGTGGTCCCGGGAGTTGTTTTCTGGATAAATCGTCCTGCATACAAATATTTAAAAAAACTTGTGGAATTCATTAGTTTAAACCCCTATACCTATGTGTTAGTGATGGAATTAAATATAAATGTAGGTTATGTTGACGGTTTATAATTGGTGTTAGTGACTGTCAACAAGCTCTCCTAAGCTTAACCTTTGACAGTCCCTGAGCAAAGCTAAACTCAACAATGGATCAGGAGTTGCTAGTATGCTTTCACACCTCAAAAGTACACAGGCGTTCAATCAAGAATTCTCCTCCGAATTAGAATAAACTGATTTGACTTTCAAACTTACCCATATTACCTTCAACCATGGGGCTTCTTGCCTTTACTTTGGTCTTGAGCAATCGAAAGACAGAACGATCAAGTCAAGCACTATGTCTCAAGTTCTTTGTTCCACCATTGTTCCAGAGTTTTTATAAGTTTTTTAAATAAAACTCAGAGATTCTATTATATGACACTCTCAAGTCTCTCAATATATGTGGTATTTGTGGATCCTCACTAAAGTAATAAAGATGTTATGCCTTTTTCTCTTCCTACAACTAAGGCTTATGTGGAGTTCATAGGTAGGGAGAAAGCTAGAGCATACTTGCAATGCATATATTGTAAAGTCAAACCTCATATCCAAAGAGAGTTTTGTCATCCAATCAAATCAAGATGTGCATGTGTGTGGATATATGGTGGCTAATCCTAATTCTACTTTGCTCCTTAAAAGCTTATCTCTCTTTTGATACTTGGAAACAATTGCTAGAGAGCAGGGGCTATCTTATTCATCTCTTTTTTTTAGGCGGGCATCTAAGTACCCATTATTTTAGATATCTTGGACACTTGTGTATTTTTTCTCAACTCCTTTTTTTTCTTTATCTTCCCTTTTTTATGAATAACTTTTGCATAGCCCCATGCCTTTTTTCTGTAACAAAACTTTAGAGAGATAGCAACAAGAACTTGGAGCATTTATTTGGTGCATGGAAAACCTATCAAGCATGTTTTTGTGTTCACTGCTAGTGTAGGAGTAAAACATTTTTGGGTGGATCTACTTGGAAGGCATGTTTTTGCGCCTACACCCAGTGTAGTAGTGCATATGTGGGTGGTGTGTATGTGATCTTGATTTTTAAGAGCATGACAAACCTCTCATGAGGGTCAACAAAGCTTGACAAAACTCAATGCAAAAGCAAGCAGCATATATGTGGAAGTTTTCCTAGCCTAAATAACATGTATGGCTCTGGTAGGAATTTAAGCTTTGTCATACAGGAGCTCATCATGTAGTATTTTTATGTTTTTAAAAGATAAATCTCTAGAACTTTAGTGTCACTTCGAACAAGATAAATAGCAGCTCAGACCTTCTCATATCATATCCGTCAATTACCTAGACTTAGATCAAGCATATGCTACCCATGAGTTTCAAGTTCAGAGTAAATCCTTATGTCAAAACAATCTTATCCAAAACTCAGAAGAATTCGAGGCTAAAAGCTAGGTACTTGAAAGGTATTACAACAGAGCAACTATTCATAATTTCTATTTAAGAGATTATTCTGAGTTCTCTTTATTTATTGAACTCTTAAAAATAAATTAAAGCAAACTAGACACATCTTTTATTTTGTTTTTAATTTTACTAGATCACACATTATTATTATAGCTATATATATTTATTATAAAGATAACTTTTTATTTTGTTTCATTCATCATTTCCTTAACTATTAAAAAGAAACTAAAACTAAAAAGGGAAAGAATACTTACCTAGATACACGAAGGTGCTTCTCCCCCAGGCTAGCTCTTTTGGTGAGGGTTCGGTGTTATAAGTCCTTCAAACTGGACTTCTCCTTATGAAGTTCATTAATACCTCGGTTTGTTCTAAAGACGAAGATTCTTGTGATGATGCCTCTAATGGTGATATCACCTTCTTCCACCAAACCTATCTTGGTTTTGAGTTTTGATTTTGGTTTGACAGGTTTAGGAACTTCACTTATAGAAATTGGGGAATCAATTTCCCCACACTTTGCTTGAAGTGTGTCCTGCTCATAAAGACAAGGTAGAGATCAAGTGCATGGGCTCTGTTGGTGGAAAAACACCAACAGAACCAAAACTTTATTTATACTTCTCTAACCTCAGGCACATTGAATATGATAGAGTTGATGTTATGTGCTTTGTTAAATTATAACATGGGTGGTAAGATCAAAAGATTGAGCATGAATGTAGCATTTAAGTTCATTTGGCAGAAAAGATTGAGTTACTTAACCCATGGAAAGATTGTCAACCTGTGCACAATGTATCAATCTTTACATGATTATGACTATCAGCTTCTAGAGATAGGATGTGTATTTTTTTAGCTCATTTAGTTAAGACTATGAGATCAAGGAAGTGGCTCTAGGAACAAGCTTGAAGAATAAACATGTTGAGTTAATTAGGTTGGATCAAGTAAATTGTAACTCAAACATATTTTGTTTCTTATTTGTGTGCCTACTAGAATCAAGGAAAAGCTTTTTAAATAATGACCATTTATCTTTGGATGTTACCTTTGTCATTGGAGCGTGATGCCACCATATGATGAAGGGTAGATGACTCATGATGGTCCTTCCCATTTTGCTCGAAGTTTTCCTTGTTTGGCTAGCCTTGCAGCTTGAGCTATTCATGAGCTTCTTGTCTCCCAGATTGCACCCTTTCTTTCTTATCCTTTTGTCATACCATCTTTCTACTCTTCAATTTTTTTAACACCTTGTTAGACCTTTTTCCTCACTCATTGTTTTATGCCTGCAAATGATTAGTGGATAACACATACCCGAGGGAATATACAATTTTGAAACACGGGTTATTTGTCTAGAATTTTGTAGTTTTCATCTATGATAATGAAAAGATGGTGTTAGAATTATTTTAGCATAGTTTTTGTTTATCATGTTCTATACAGGCATGGCTAACTTACAGCTAAAGACAAAGCAAATGACAATGAATGAGTTGTGTCTTCTTTGCGCAATGTTATTGGAGTTCATCATGTGCCTTGCTTCATCTCCGATTTAAATTCTTCTCGTGACTTACCCAAATTGATTTGAGAGTTTTTTGTAGGGCTTAGTCTAACAAAATATCAAGTATCTACTACAGCATACTTATCGGCTCAAAAATCAACCTAGACACCATGTCTAATTTGATTAAGGAAGGCATTTTAACCTAAGCACCACGCTTAATTTAAAAGCCTTTGGAAGTAAAATCAGCACACCTTTTGGTTCAAGAAACAAACTAGACACCACATCTAATTTAATTTAAGAAAATAGTTTAAACTAAGCACCATGCCTAATTTAAAAGTTGTATGAAAATACTTCAAAACCTATGCATACTATAGTAAACAAAAGTAGCATGAAAGTATTGTAGAGATTTATTCAAATAGAGATGAAAGAGCATGATTGTTGTTTAGCAAATTGAGCATGGCTTAAAGGTAGAGACAACCAAGATGAATTAGCAACATGGCATAAGATTTTTCAGAGAAGTTCATCCCCCACACTTGAATTTTGTAAAGCAGAATCATGTTTGGATGATTGAACTCTCATGTGTGAGTGTGATTCAATGTTGCATGATAATTGGTTGGACATACCTTGAGTCATTATTGTTCATTCTTTTCACTTCAAACCTGAAATGGTTAGTGACAAAAATGCCCGAAGGAATATTTTCACAACTATGTTTCTATGCTTATTTCACAAGGGTATCACAACAGAAGGTGAAAACTCATATTATCTTCCGAAAGTGCTTCCTTTAGGACAAAAGCTCATCCTTGGGAAACCTTCTAATTGCGCTTCTAATTAGTGAAGTGATTTCCCCTCCAACAGCAATCTTTGTGTACCTATCTCAAGATTCATGCCAACAAGATTTGCAATATTTATGATAAACATATGCTTCTACAACCACCCTTTCAAAGTCTTTATAAACAGGAAGCATGAGGGGGTTGAAGATATCATGTGTGGCAATGTTGGAGAGACTAATTAATTTAGGAGATTTCTCATGTGAGCATGGATTTGATGAGGTTTTAAAGAAATAACTTCCATGTTCATCGTTGTCATCTTCCTTTTCAAGCTCTAAGGGTGTTTCTTCATGAATGTCTATAGGTGGAAACATTGTCTCCATCATTCCAAGCCTATGACATTCATTGGATGTTTTATTGTCCAAGATTTCCCATGGATTGGTAGCTCTCGGGTTGATCTCATCTAAGGCCTCCTCCAAACTTGGATGACTCATGTTTGTAAAAGAGATTGATTGAAGCTCACTGTTTGAATCTAGACCAAGTTTGGATTCTACCCATAAGCCTTCATCCTTGTCCATCCAATATTTAGCAACAGCATATGAATTCTTAATACATTCTAGCCAATTCTTAATACATTCCAGCCATTGTCGTTGCTCTTCTTGATCATCCTTGTGGTCTTCACGATTCCTATACTTCGGTTGTCTTAATGAATTTCTAGGGTCATCATGAGACTTAGGGGAAGGAGCATAAGAGGGATCATCAGGGTTAAGGATGGGTTCAAATAAGACATCTAATGTGGGCATTGTAACACCCTAGGTGTTAAGTAGGCATTTGGCATTGGCATTGCATGAGCACAAGCATCATTGATCATTCATGAGCATGAGCATCTCAAATTTTATCTATATGATTGCTTATATCATATGTGTTTGTCACTAAATGCTTTAAATATGCTAGGGTTTACATGTGACCAATGTATAAAATGTTTGTGGGGCCCTAGGAGTACCTTTATTTAACATGTTTAGAATGTCATATGGAACAACTTGGGTATACATAACTTGGACCCAATCGGCCTCTAAGTCATGGTTATAGTGTAAGCTATCATTTTCAAGTTGCATGCTTGACCTAAGTTGAACTATAGCATAGATTATTTGCATGGTTGTGCACTCTTAAGCAAAGTTGTAGTACTTGACTAGAGTAACAACTTTTATTTTTGGGTCAAGACCTGATTCAGTGCATAGCATGCTCAAAAACAGTCCACAAGTAGTAATAGAATTACTATTTTTTATTTTGAAAATTTTCCAAGTCTTGAGGTGGTTTACCGTTTCAATGAACCTGTGTTTGACACGCTGTAGTTTGTAAACTAGGATGATGTAGACTGAACTCATTTAAGCAATGTTGTAGATCTCGTATAGCTCTACAATTCCTGTTAAAGAAGCTTTTGCCAAGGACAAACGGTTTAGGAGTAACGATCGCGTGAAGTAGCTCTATCAGTCACGTTCATCAGGGCCTGATGCTGTTTCGACGTCGGTATCAATGGCCGACTAGGGGCAAGCTAGGCATGCCATGTGGTGGTTGTATGCTAGCACTGGCCCGCCCGGTCAGGCCAGCATGGAGAGATAAGGTGCGTGCCTCTGCTGCTCGCTCCATTTCGCTCTTGCACCCAGCTCTCTCTTGCCCACGCCAGAGCAAAGCGATGCACCATGTCACCACGCCATCATCGTCGCTCCACCATGCCTGCTCACCACCATTGTAGCTCCACCACTCAATTCCTTGCACCAACAGCTCCACCACCTCTACCTCTACCTCCCCAAACCACTATTACCTCATGTCGCGCCTTGGTAAGGCCCCATTTTGCCTCGCCGCCACCACGCCATCACCGGAGCGCAGCCACAAGCTCAGCTCACCGTAGCCACACCATTCCACCACACCTCCTATCCTCCTCTTCTTAGGTCTGTAGCTGCTTTGTAGTCCATATGCTTAGGTAGGAACTAGGTTAGACGCTACTATGCGGTCGCACGGGAACACACCGCCGCTCCCACCATGGCCGCCATGACCGTTAGCTTGAGCTCGCCGTGGCCATCCGTCTTGGGGTCACTCTAGTCCCCACTCTTAGTCGTCTCTGCATGGCCTTGTGACCTAGATCTAGTAGGCTAGATGGAGATTCCCCACTCATCGCTGGCTAGCTAGAACGGAGAGCCCCGCCACAGCGCACCGTGCGCTGCCACATGGCTATGCACACGACCAAGCTTTTCCACTACATCACCATGGCCTAATCCTCATTGTAGTGCTGCTCTAGGTCACTAGGATGGAGTAGCCATCCTCATCGGCACATGCCTTGGCCGAAGAATGCCGGTGTACCATTGCGCTACCTCCGCCGTCCGTCATCGCCACCGACAAGGGTGCTCTAGTGAGATAACACTGGGTGTACCACTGGGTGTGGGAGATCACGGGCAACACGTTGGCGTCACCATCGTCGATGATGATCTAACTGCCAGTGACATAACACTGGCTGAAGAACCTCCTCTGCTCTGGTGTCACTGATGCATGGGTCCTACTGGCCAGCGGGCCCCATCTGTCAGTCTGTGTAGTGATTGATTTCCTTATTGTTTTCATAGATTTGAATGTATGTTTCAAAAATTCATATCTCAAGCTAGGAGTGTCCAAATGGGGTGAACCAAATTTTGTTGGATTCACCATTGAGTTTAGTATTTGATAAAAATATGAAACCTACAGTTTGGGATGTTTTCCTAGGAGAATTAAATGGAAATAAATAAGTGCTTTTAAATGGTTTCAATCTTGTAAAATGCATAACTTGAGCTAGGAAAGTGATAAAATTGTGATTCCAATTTTGCTGATCTTGTGTTGACTTACTCTAGTTAGGAAAAATGTTGAACTTGTAGTAAACTTGATTGGAGTAGGTCATTCTATTTATCTTTTAATAAATGGTGTTTTTTGAGGAAATTCATAAGGATAAAAATAGGTAACATATTGCCATGAAAAGTTTTGTACAATGTTAATGGGTTTTAGGGAAGATATGAAAAATATGAAATCTTTTGTTTGACACTTCTCAATAGGGTTAAAAATTTTCACTAAAGTTAGCCCTTATAACTTGTCATTTATGTAGAGGGTGATATACTTGTCTATTTGGCATGAAATAGGTATAGTAGACTTTTGGGGTCATATGTATGCTACTGTAATTTTCTCAGAATTTATGGAATACTAGAAAATATTTATCTCATAAATCACCTTATTATATAAAGGAATTAATAAAGGTATCTAAATACATTAGTTTGGCCTAAACATAATGTTTTATGTGGTCCTTGTGATGCATATGATCTGCTGATAATGGTAGTTGTGCTTGAAGTTGATTGGTTATAAGCAGCTACGTAATTATTGCTTTATAATTCTGCTAGATGGCTGCTGGAGTAGTTTCTGTTATATTGATAAATTCATGATGATAATTACATTTCCTATGAAACTTGTTATTAAAAAGTTATAGATAACTTACTTATATTACTTGTGTCAATTTTTCATGGTAATAGACTAAATGGTTTGGGAGTTATATCTATTAGAAGTTTGCTGTCTGATTTGCTTGTCTTGTGGATAGATGTGGATGGTTGAATTGTTTGACCTAGATAGCCATTAAATCATCTTGTGATGACTAAATAAAAGTTGTAGCCAATTTTATAAGATTTCGAGAAAGTCAAAGATCATAGCATTTGGTTGAGTAAAACTCCAGTTATGATCTAAATTTGTAGCTACTGTGTTGTGGTCCAGAAATGCATGTAGTGTGGATTCTTGAAATTTCTAGAGAAGAAATATGCACCTACTCAGTAAATAAGAATTTAACTTGGTTATCATCTAAGTAACTTGATATAATCATCAGCATAGAATCATGCACGTTCTCATGTCATATCATACACAATCCATCTTATGCATCCATGATACTTACTTTATGCATATGCATGCAATAGGTGCAGTGGAAGAAATCACGTTGGTGGAACTCAAAGTGGATCCACAAGAGGAGAACTAGGAAGCTTAGCACAAAGAAGCTCTAGGTGAAGATGAGCCTAAAGTTGATCATCTCCTAGAGTGCCCTGACCACCAGGCGGCCATGTTTGTGAAAGCATGCCCTGAAGCATTCTAACATCCTATGTGTTCTAATACAAACTTGAGTCCCTTTTATGTTAATGCATTAAGTACTAGGAGTTGATTGGAACCACTTGCTGCATATACTTTCCTTGTCCAGAAATATCTATCTTGAATCCTATGTAGGTCCAGGATCGACATTTATGCTTAGTCATGCTTAGACTGGTAGAAGTCGGATGATTTCCTATCATCTACGAGCTATAGGTGGAGACTTGATCATGGTTGGCTATATTATGCTATCATGGAACATAACCTGGTGATGTTAAACAATTGGAGACTAGGTGGAATCTTATATTTAGGTGTGGTGACTTATAATGATTCCATCTGTGTCATTTAAGGACCGGCCGTTGGAGGCCCTCTTGTCATATTGAACGCATGCCTCTCACATAGTTGGCCGGATAAGTCATTCCAACCATGAAGCCAAGTAGCTCAACTTAGGCCAGGGACACGAGCAGTTAAAGTGCACACTCTAGAGGCAGTAAGGATGTGTGGAAAGCCAATGGTGTGAGGCCAAGGGCAGGTTCGAGTCCTGAGCTTCCTGGTAGATTGGTAGTATCTTTGAGGGTACAACGCTGGTCTTACCTGCGATTTGGACCTAAGTTGTACCAAAGGTGACCTAATGCGACCCCAATGGGGGGAGTATGGGTGTGTGTTAGGAATAATTCCCTAACTGGGTAGGAATCAATTCGAATTGCCATCTCTCCCTGATAGTGAGAACTTGACATGAGCCCCCTTCATCGTAGTAATTGATGAAAGTGTTGGTTATGTGGATTATGAAAATGCTCAACTTGATATGGTTACTATTGTGATGATTTAATGGTACACAACATGTTTGGCAAAGGATAGAAATCTAGAATGGAATAGGAATAATAAACTTGTTATTCAAAAGTTAAAAGATACTAGATAAATATTGCCTTATAGGCAAAGGATGTCAACCAGCTCCACTTATAAGCCTTGCATGATTCTTGATGTCTCTTATTTTTGGTTTATCATGGGTAAGTCTAGCTGAGTACCTTCTCCTACTCAGGGTTTATTTCCCTATTGTTGCAGATAACATGATGTACCACGGCTCTTTTAGTGGATGATGAATAGGACCATGGGCATGGTCATTCTATATATCATCTCGCCCTTGTGCTTTTATTGGAGATGACTGTGAAAATTGGCTATGTATCTAAACTACTATTGATGGCATTCAGAACTATGTTGCTTCTGCTATTGTTTAACTGATGTTGTAATAACTATGCTGGAACTCTGATGTATGACAAACTATTTGTGAACTTGTTGTAACATGTGACTCATATGTTGAATCATGTACGATCTTGGCTTGTATGTTGGTTGATTCGAGATCCTTCATGATACTCGATGGACTACCGGATTTATATGGGCTCAAGTGTGATGGTTTGACTACCTCAGCGTTTGCTATTGTACTTGTGCTCTTATAAATTGGACGGTTCTGTTATAGCTAGCATTGGAGCAGGATTCAACACTAAACTTGTCACATGTGTAATTAAAACAAAGGTTCTTGTTTTATAAACTTGATTTCTACAACTATAGTAATAAGTTTAGAGTGTTGAAGATTGACCTTAAAACTATAGTGTGTCAGTGGTCATCTCCTTTATGCCTAGTTAAGGACTATTAGGTGTCTATTTAAGTACTAACACAGGGGGTTTTACTTTCATCATCCATACGGTATGCTATTGTATGGGTGCCACTCACTTGAGTGGTAATGTATGGATCAAATGCCTCTACGCTAGGTAAGAAGGTAAGTTGATTAGTGGCATGACCACAAGAAGTGAGCATGTGGTTGGGGAGAGCTAGCTGTGATACGGTTGTATATGCATGCTTGCATGTGTGTATGGTGCGTATTTAATTGTGGGTAGTGTAATTGATCATCGGGTAGCTTTGATACAGAAGTATATATATGGGATATAGATGGAAGTATTTAGTTTACTGCTTTCATATATATCTTGCTATCCTTGATATTCAACTTAGAGCCTAGATTGACCCTTCTATACATATAACTGTTGGGTTGGGCTGAAATGAATCTTCTACAAGTACACTAACAACGAAACATGTAGCTCGCTTAGTTATGATTATATTGAGAGAACGTATGTATGCCACCACGTATGTTGTTAGGATTTATTTTCTTTCTAAGTTTGTGAGGACGTACGGAATGAGCATACATCATGATACATCATTCATTCAAATCATTGCATTGTTCCTCCCCTTGCAAGATCTTATTGTTAAGTAACTCTTTTCTATAATCGCATTGTCTCACCAAATTGTAACATTTTGCTACAGATGGTAGCCCTAGGAGCCCATGTTACAAGCGATACCTTTTTGGCACTATTTGGGACTCCCACTTTACTATGGAGGGTACTGCACTCTGTTGGGTATGCTAAACCACCTCGCTACTTTTGGAGCGAAGTGGTAACTGAGGGACAATGGTGGTATGACAAGCGGTTCACTGTCCTAGCCCATGTGGACAACCCTCAGTGGCAACGATGGAGTATCGAGTCAGATGGACAGACCCCTTGGGAGGGTGCCCAAGTGGCCACTTTTGAAGTTCTCATTGAAATATGTTAGGAATTCGGTGATGAGCTTATCAATAGGCCCATTGGATCTTTCCCTCGGGTGGATGCATCACAGACCGCTTGGACCTAGCCAGGCGGTAATTGTAACACCTCTGGTGTTTTAAACCCAAAAAGATGCCATGTCATCATATGCATTGCACATCATTTTTGAGTTAGTGAAAACTTTGATATGCATTCACTAAAACAAGTTTATTTTTATGATTATATGTGTTGACTTGTATGGAATGAATCAAGTTCATAACCTTAGTGTTAAATTGGAATTCCGAAAACCCGAATTTCCAGCACATAATGCTACCCTGGAAAAACCTAATTCTAAATCTAAGCACATTTTGGGGTTGAGCTTATAAAGAAAAGTGTAGAGCTTGTCAATGTGTACAAAGTTGGTTTTTAGAGTTTTCAAAGTTGTTTTATAAATTTTGAAGTAATTTGAAAAGGGATAAATTCTTAAAGAGTCCCCTTTTGATTTTAAACTTACATTTTAAAATGTAGACATAATTTGAGTATGGTTATTAAAGCAAAGTTGTAGAACTTTGAATTTGGAACAACTTTTATTTTTGGATATTTTTGAGTTACCATACAAATTTGAGAGTAATTTGAGAAATGAAGCGAGTGGCAATTCGGTAAATAGTTGGAACAGTGCAAGCAGGCAGACACCTCACCGTCGGTGAGCTTCCACTGGCTTCTACGCGCGCCCGTAGGTGCCACCTCTGGCTTTGACGTGTCTGTGCTGCCATGGCGTGTCAAGCACACCGCTCACCACCGCTCTTCGCTCACCTGTTAAATCTGGAGCGCCCTCCAGTCGCTCTTCCTCCTTTCCTTTGTTTTTCCCGTCAGCACTGCCTTGCTCCATTGAGCTCGCGCTAGAGCCATCTCGCCCTCCTAGTCTCAGCTGAGCACATCACCATGATCACCATCACCTAGCGCCTCCAGATCACCCACTTGCCCAGCTTCTTTCCATTTGGTTTGCCCGGCGTAACCCCATCTTCTCCAACCCCGGCATGGCTCCACCGAGATTAGTTCCACCGTGGAAAGGGAGTTCGGGTGGGATTCTTGCTTCAGCTTTTGCTATTTTTTTATCTTCATTCTCTCGTGATGCTGATGAGCTTGATCGTTGATCGTTTGGTCAGCTGCTTTACTCAGAACGGAGCTTCACCGTTAGTACACGCCGCCATCATCATCTCCAACGTCGACGACTTCACTCTGACTCACTGCAGCCGCCGTTCTCGAGTGCATCAGCTTCGGGGTGAGCCACTAATCATGCCTGTGTGGTCTTCTTAACGACACTAGTGGGTTTTGCACCGTTGTACCGCTATGCGCGTCGCTACCTACGTTGTGGTGTGCCGTTAGTTCAATTGAGTGCTTGGTTAAGTCCGTTAGGAGGTGCTGAGTACGCCGACGACCTTAGTTTCGCCGGTGAGGTACTAAATCGCCGGGCGCATGTCGGTCGTGCTCCGCTGATCCACCATCGTTGCTGGCAAGGTTGCTCTAGTGACCTAGAGTTTCAACCTGTGCCACCGATGTGTGCGCAATGTCAAGGAGATCATGTTGGTCCGAGTCTCGCCGCCGGAGACCTCGTCGCTGGCGAGAACAAGCCGGTCAGAGGCTCGCTGTCATGCTGCTCTCACTGACGGGTGGGACCCCGATGTCAGTGACCGTTTATTTGAAAATGAATTTTTTTTATTTTGCAGAAATGATTAAATAGTGCTATGATTTGTTTATTTTGTGTAGAATTAAATAGAGCTCCAAAAATTATGAAAATATTTGTGTGACCTCTCTGAGATGAATACATTTTAGGAAAAATACTAAATGTTACTTTTTAGTACATTTTGAATGTGTTAAAAATTTCTCAAATTAATTAAGAAATGGGTTTTCATGATTTTTGTAGGCTTGTATAATTATCCAAAAATTATGAAAATTGGTTTTACACTTAGTTATCATGTGATGAGCCTTCACAAAAATTTTGAGCTCAATTGGAAAAAGTTGATTTATTTCATAATTTTGAATTAATTGTTAATTAATAAAAACAAATATTAACTCTTAATGACTTAGGTTTTGTTTGAATTTGGGATTGAGTGATGACCTTGGGTCATAAGCATAAAATGATCCTTGGCATTTAAAGTAAGTGTTTGAGTTTATAAAAAAGGTTTAGTTAGTTTTTGGCTTGTAACTATACTGCGAAGGAAAGTTGTATTCAAGTTATTAACTTTTACATCCATCGTCAAGCATCATATTTTATATCTCGCATCATTTTAAACATGGCATTATTACTACGTGTAGTGAACGAAAGTCAGAACGTGGTAGTCAACCAAGTTGTTGAGGAAGTTAATCCACCTGTTGAGGTCGGATTTGATATCTGTGGAACATCTCTGGAACCGGACTTTTCTGACAATCAAGGCAAGCCCCGGTGCATTTAAACCTACCTTGTGTTTTACAAATTTATATCACTTTTGCTTTTAAATACTGCATTAAGTGATTTGGAGTTGAGTGGAAACCTAATTGATGCATTACCAACCTTGTTTTTCCATATCAACCTTGTTACCAGTTCTAATTAGGGAAGGTCTAGTTATGCTTAGCCATGCTTAGACAGATAATAGTCGGGTGATTACCGGTCACCTACGAGGTATAAATGGATTTTTTTGGATACAATTGGTTATTTATGCTATCATGAGGTATAATCATGTGGAGTAATAAATCTAGACCGGGCGGACTCGGTGTATGAGAGCAACAAGACATGGATGTCTTGTGAGTGGGTTCTTTCCGCCTGTGTCGATTAAGAACCGTCCGTTGTTGAATTGCATGAGGTGAGACTTTGTAGTACTAGCCACATACTCCGGTAAGCCTTAACTCATCTATTCTATTACGAGAATGGCTACTCGCGCACTGGGAGTGGAGAGATGGCGAGAGTAGCGTGTACCCACATGGCAATGGGCTAGATTGGTGGAGTACTGTATTCTCGGGTGGCGCAGACCCATTCTTGTTTTAGAAAATCTGAGGGTAGGTTGGTATATGTAGGTAAGGGACCTGCATATGTCGTGTGGTTGGGAATCCCCAGCTGGGTTATAATCGGTTCGAATCATCGTTGCTCCTCGGTTATGGAGACTTAACTCACTGTTCATCATCGTAGTTAATAAATGAAACTTGAGGAAGATTTCAGAAAAGGTTTGATATGAAGTTCATGATCTCAATATGGATCATGGTAGATTCATATATGATCTTGATGAGGGTTATATGTTGAAAGAAAGAATCTTGTTAGAGAGCTTTTACGCAAAAGAACTTTGATTCTAGCTAAAGCCTTACCTTGAATCCCCGAGCCTGCATTCTTGAGTTTTCTCCGTTTATACATCGGTTTAGTCTTGTTGAGTACTTTTGTACTCAGGGTTCTTTAACCCTTGTTGCAGGTGAGCCTCATGGGCAGGTCTGCCTTGGACCATGCTGCATGATGGTTGTTCAAATCGAAGATGTCAAGTAAATGTGTGGCCCTTGGGCAGGGCACTTTAATTGCGTGTTTTGTTTCATGTTACCTAGGCTACTCCACTACTATGGTTTGTAATAATAATCGTACTTAGTTTGTGAAATAACTGTTTTGTAACTAAGTTATTGTAAGACTTCTGCTATTTTACTCTGATATATATTAATGAATAAACTGTTGTAATACTGCAATGACTCTATAATGGATCCTGCTCAGAAGAAATCATGGATGATTCAGGTTTCCCGAGGACACCTGACAAGGTTCTTAAGTTATCGGGAACATATGCATAGTCATCAAAAGTCATTGGACAATGACAGGTGCATGTGGGCCCTATAATTTAGGAGGTTCTACCATAGAATGGTATTAGAGCGACCATTACAAAGTTTTTGTAGTATTGTTTTACAAAAACTTCAAAACGATTTGGGGCAAATAAATTTAACTTGTTAATTTGGTCCAAACTGCTTTCGACTTATCTTAATTCATTCTCGCCATTCCTTATTTGATTAAAAAGGCTTTGTATGGTGGAGTAGTAATCTTATTATGCCCTATATAATAAGAACTATTGTTTATGTACCTTATGAGCTTTGATGCTTAAGTTTCGTAAGGACGATTCATGCATCATGATTAATCCACTTGTTAATTACTTTCCCTCTTAGTTTGGGTTGAGTAGTATAAGTCCCATTCTTACTACTCTTTAGGATTTTCTCAGATTGTCTTACTGTTATTAAATCTTGCTTTCTATAGTATGGCTCGTACCAAGGTAACGCCCTATAAGTCCGTTGGACCCAAAGGAGTTCCTCGTCACCAGCTTGCCCCTAGAAGTGATGGTGCTAGTAGTAGCAGCTTTAGGCCTAATCCCTAGGCTGAGGTACAGAGGCTTTTAGCAGAATTAGCATAGGTTACTAGAGATAGGGCCTTAGATGCCATCTAGGTGGGCAAGTTACAGGATCAATAGAGGCATCTCACCATTGCTCATAAGAACTGTGAGCGTATGTTAGTTCATATGGTGGAAGGAAGAAATGAAGCTTGGCATAGAGAAGATGTAGCTAGAGCCTGAGCTCATGAGTTAGAGTTCTATGTAGAAGACTTAGAAGAATATTATACCAATCTACATGAAGAAGTCCATAGGTTGAACAACCTCCTAAATCTAAATCATGAGCCTCAAGCTGATGCAATGGACCTAGGTGTCATCATAGCAGATGATGATGAGCCTGAAGAGGAAGAAGAAGAGGATCCAGAAGAAGTAGTGGTGGTCAATGAAAGTGATGATGAAGGTGAAAATTTTTCTGGAATGGATACCGATCCTGAGGTTTGATGTGATCAAGGAGAAGAGTAGAGTTGTAATATAGTGAGTTCTAGTCAAGCTGGGTAGTCTTGCTTAAGTGCAGACTTGTGTATAAATAAGTAAACCCAATGTAATGTGTTTGTAGTAAGCTCTTTTAATATTTCAATAAATGCTTGTGAGTAAAGTTTGGTTTGTCATGAACAGATGCCTCGTACTCGGGCTTTGGATATTCTTGGTTCTTCACAAGACAAGGGTGGTGTTCCTAATCCACCACCAGTTCTACCAACTTTGGTTGATGCTATCACGGCACTGGTCCATGTGACCGTAGATAATGCTCGGTTGCTTCGGGAGTTAGCTCAAAGCAATCAAAATATGATGCAAGGGAATCGTGGTCGTAATCATCAAAGGCAGGAAGCTACGTATGTTGACTTCATGGATACACGACCACCAGTATTTACCAAGGCTGACAAACCACTTGAAGCTAATGATTGACTTCATACCATGGAGCAGAAGTTTGACCTCATTCCATGCACTGAGTTTTAGAAGCCTATTTTTGCTGCCCAATAGCTTAGAGGTCCAGCAGGTGCTTGGTGGGCGAACCTTGTGGCCATGCAACTAGCCGGTACTCGGGTAACTTGGGCCAAGTTCCACACTGCTTTTCGTGTCCATTACATTTCGGAGGGAGTTATGGCCATGAAGCTTGATGAGTTTCTTGCTTTAAAGCAAGGTGATCAAACAGTCATGCAGTATGTGGGCAAGTTCAATCACCTTTCACAGTACGCACCTGAGCATGTTAACACAGATGCCAAGAAGAAGAATTCATTCATGCATGGCCTTAATACCAAACTTCAGACCATGATGACTACCTATACCAATGTCACGTATCATGAGGCGGTTAACATTGCTATTGCTTTAGAGGAGAAATATCGGCAGCATAAGGAAATTAAGAAGAAAAAGAGCATGCCATCTGGGTCTTTTGGTGGCAATCAAAAGAGACAGAAGATAATTTATCATCCAATGAATCACTACCATCCTCCTTATCGCCCACCATAGTTCCAAGCCAGTCAACAACCAAATGTCCGTCCTGCAATAACTTACCCGAACTCTCAATAGACAAATGTTCCTGGTGTTTGTGCTCCAACACCCCAAGGCCACAATTACCCATGTTTCAATTGTGGAAAGTCCGGTCATTTCTCTAGGGAATGTCCATATCCTAAGCAGTATAATCCAAATTTTTAGAAGGCTCCGGGAAATCATCAACAGGATCAAGATCAGGACAAGAACTATAACCAAAATGCTCAGAAGGGCAAAAATGAAAAGAAGACGGGGTGGGTTTTCTATACTCAAGCTGGGGAGATTCTAGAAGGGGAACCCGTGATGCTGGGTATGTTTCCTATCACCGATCATCCTGTAGTTATGCTTTTTGATTCTGGTGCATCTCATACATTCATCAATGGAACCTTTGTTATAAAGCATGAAATTCTAGTTAGGGAAACAAAGGAAAATTTCTATATATAGTAGCCCGGGGGATGTCTGTGTACTAAGGAAATAGTGTACCAGGTACCCATAAACCTGGGTGGGTACATTTTTCCCACCACCATGATTATTCTAAAGGATCAGGATATAGATGTGATCTTGGGAATGAACTGGATGTATCAGCATAAAGCTATTGTAGATACTTTGAATAGGACAATAAGGTTGAGTTTGCCAGATAGTAATTCTCAGCTTCTTATCCAACTTCCAATCTTAAAGAGATCAGTGGAAAAAGTTTGTGCAACTTCCATCCAGGAGATTAGAGATATTCCTATAGTTTGTGAATTCCCAGATGTTTTTCCTGAAGATTTACCAGGTCTACCACCTGATAGGGATGTTCAGTTTAACATAGATCTAAAACCTAGAACAGCTCCAATCTCTCGGAGAGCTTATAGGATGCCTCCCAAGGAATTAGCTGAGTTGAAGACTCAATTGCAAGAGTTGATTGATAAAGGTTTTATCCAACCTAGTTCATCACCTTGGGGATGTCTTGCAATTTTTGTGAAAAAGAAAGATGAGACCCTGAGATTGTGTGTTGACTATTGTCCATTGAATGAAGTGACAATTAAAAATAAATATCCCTTACCTCGAATAGATTTACTTTTTGATCAACTGGCTAGAGCCAAGGTTTTCTCCAAGATTGATTTGAGGTCAGGTTACCATCAAATCAAAATTAAGCCTGAAGATATTCCCAAAATGGCATTTACCACCAGATATGGATTATATGAGTACCTGGTAATGTCTTTTGATTTGACGAATGCCCTAGCTCACTTCATGTATCTAATAAATTCAGTGTTCATGCCTAAGCTGGACAAGTTTGTAGTGGTCTTCATTGATGACATCTTAATATATTCCAAGAACAAGAAAGAACATGCTGAACATCTCAGAGTTGTTCTGACATGTCTAAGAGAACATCAGTTATATGCCAAGTTCAGTAAGTGTGACTTCTGGCTAAAGGAAGTACAGTTTTTAGGACATGTCTTGTCAGCTGAAGGAGTTGTGGTAGATCCAAGCAAAGTTAAGGATATACTAGATTGGAAACCACCAACCACTGTTCATCAGGTTCGAAGTTTTCTAGGAATGGTGGGTTATTACCGTCGTTTCATTCTAGATTTCTCTAGAATATCCAAGTCCATCACTGGATTGTTGAAAAACCAAACCAAGTTTGTCTGGTCACCTGACTATGAAGAAGCTTTCTAGACTTTGAAGAGATTATTAACCATTGCACCAGTGTTAGCATAGCTAGATATTGAGAAGCCATTCGACATTTATTGTGATGCTTCTGGTATTGGTATTGGGTGTGTATTGATGCAAGAAGGCCAAGTCATTGCCTATGCTTCCAGATAACTTAAGCGACATGAAGAACATTATCCAACTCATGATCTAGAATTAGCAGCAGTTGTCCATGCTTTGAACATCTGGCGGCATTATCTGCTTGGTAATATTTGTCATATTTATACAGATCACAAGAGTCTAAAGTGTATCTTTACTCAATCAGAATTGAACATGCGGCAAAGAAGATGGTTAGAATTGATTAAAGATTATGACTTGGAGGTGCATTACCACCCTGGTAAGGCAAAATGTGGTTGCAGATGCACTCAGTCATAAGAGCCTTTGCAATTGCCTGACCATGAAGACAATGGATCTGACTTTATGTCATGAGATGGAGAAGTTGAAAATAGAGATAATTCAACAAGGTAGTTTGACTAATATAATTGTTGAATCAACTATTCGAGACCAAATTATTGCCGCTTAGAAAGAAAACAAGAGTATAGCCCATATTAAAGAAAGAGTCAAGAAGAGAAAAGCAGCATGCTTTAGAATAGATGATGCAGGTGTGTTATGGTTCAAGAATCGACTAGTGGTACCAAAGGTTTCTGAGTTGCGATAGTTGATTCTTGAAGAGGCACATGCCACCAGGTTCTCTATTCATCCAGGAAGTAATAAGATGTACCATGACTTGAAACAGAGATTTTGGTGGACCAAAATGAAGATAGAGATTGCTCGATATATAGCCAAGTGTGATACTTGTCAAAAAGTAAAAGCTATATATTTGAGGTCCGCTAGAGAGTTACAGCCCTTGCGTATTCCAACTTGGAAGTGGGAGGATATTAGTATGGACTTTATCGTTGGTCTACCCAAGACATCAAAAGGTTTTGACTCAATATGGGTTATTGTAGATTGACTAACCAAGTGAGCACATTTTCTTCCAGTCAAGAGTATATATTCCACTATCCAATATGCCAAGATGTATTTAGCACGAATCGTGAGCTTACATGGTGTACCAAAGACCATTGTGTCAGATAGAGGTACACCGTTTGTTTCCAACTTTTGGAAACAATTGCATGCTTTGATGAGTACCAAACTTCTATATAGAATCGCTTATTATCCATAGACTGATGGTCAGACTGAAAGAGTAAATCAAATACTTGAAGATATGTTAAGGTGTTGTGTCCTTAACTATTCCAATAAGTGGGATGAATGTTTGCCTTTGGCAGAGTTCTCATACAACAATAGTTATCAAGAGAGCATTAAGATGGCTCCGTTTGAAGCACTCTATGGTCGTAGATGCAGAACATCGCTAAATTGGTCTAAACCTGGGGAAAGATGGTTCTTTAGAGTTGACTTTGTGAAACAAACAGAAGAGAAGGTTAGGCAGATACAAAATAATTTGAAGATAGCTCAATCCCGACAAAAGAGTTATGCCGATAAACGACGTCGACCATTGGTGTTTAACAAGGGAGATTATGTATATCTGAAGGTATTGCCAATAAAGGGAGTCAACCGTTTTGGTGTTAAAGGCAAGTTGGCACCTTGTTATATAGGACCATTTCAAATATTGGAGAGGTGTGGAAAGGTGGCATATCGCTTGAAGTTACCAGAACATCT
Source organism: Miscanthus floridulus (assembly GCF_019320115.1). Classification (NCBI taxonomy): domain Eukaryota; kingdom Viridiplantae; phylum Streptophyta; class Magnoliopsida; order Poales; family Poaceae; genus Miscanthus; species Miscanthus floridulus. The sequence goes on along the minus strand of NC_089580.1, from coordinate 109,420,685 downwards.
CTCAGTTGTACACAATGTGTTCCATGTCTCCCAGTTAAAGAAATGTCTTCAAGTGCCTAATCAAAATATCGATATTGAAGGAGTGGAACTTGAACCTGATTTGACCTATTCTGGATATCCTATCCGAGTTCTGGATCAGAAAGACCATGTCACATGAAGGAGGACAATCAAGTTCTACAAGATACAATGGAATCAACAATTAGAAGAAGAAGCTACTTGGGAATCCGAAGATTTCTTGCTAGAACAGTTTCCGGAGTTTCTTGCATCGATATAGAATAATGTTAGTTGTGTTTTGTCTTTATGAATCATGTTTTGTAAAGGGGCCTTAGCTGTTTTATGGTTAGGTTTTGAATGTATTTGCTTGACACATTTCCTTTTCCATTCCTTTATCCTAGGACTTTAAATCTTGGGATGAGATTTCTTTTAAGGGGAAAGATTATAACACCTCTGGTGTTTTAAACCCTAAAAGATGCCATGTCATCATATGCATTGCATATCATTTTTGAGTTAGTGAAAACTTTGATATGCATTCACTAAAACAAGATTATTTTTATGATTATATGTGTTGACTTGTATGTGATGAATCAAGTTCATAACCTTAGTGTTAAATTGGAATTCCAAAAACCCTAATTTCCAGCACATAATGCTACCCTGGAAAAACCTAATTCTAAATCTAAGCACATTTTGGGGTTGAGCTTATAAGGAAAAGTGTAGAGCTTGTCAATGTGTACAAAGTTGGTTTTTAGATTTTTCAAAGTTGTTTTATAAATTTCGAAGTAATTTGAAAAGGGATAACTTCTTAAAGTGTCCCCTTTTGATTTTAAACTTACATTTTAAAATGTAGACATAATTTGAGTATGGTTATTAAAGCAAAGTTGTAGAACTTTGAATTTGGAACAACTTTTATTTTTGGAGATTTTTGAGTTACCATACAAATTTGAGAGTAATTTGAGAAATGACGCGAGTGGCAATTCGGTAAATAGTTGGAACAGTGCAAGCAGGCAGACACCTCACCGTCGGTGAGCTTCCACTGGCTTCTACGTGCGCCAGCAGGTGCCACTTCCGGCTTCGACATGTCCGCGCTGCCATGGCGTGTCAAGCGCACCGCTCACCGCCGCTCTTCGCTCACCTGTTAAGTCTGGAGCGCCCTCTAGTCACTCTTCCTCCTTTCCTCTGTTTTTCCTATCAGCGCCGCCTTGCTCCGTTGAGCTCGCGCCAGAGCCGTCTCACCCTCCCAGTCTCAGCCGAGCACGTCACCATGATCGCCATCACCTAGCGCCTCCAGATCACCCACTTGCCCAGCTTCTTTCCCTTTGGTTTGCTCGGCGTAACCCCGTCTTCTCCAACCCCAGCAAGGCTCCGCCGAGATCAGTTCCACTGTGGATAGGGAGTTCGGGTGGGATTCTTGCTTTAGCTTTTGTTGTTTCTTGATCTTCATTCTCTCGTGATGCTCATGAGCTTGATCGTTGATCGTTTGGTCAGCTGCTTTACTCAGAACGGAGCTTCACCATGAGTACACACTGCCACCATCGTCTCCAACGTCGATGACTTAGCTCCGACTCGCCGCAGCCGTCGTTCTTGAGCGCATCAGCTTTAGGGTGAGCCACTGATCATGCATGTGTGGTCTTCTTAACCTCTACTATGTCGTAGCCATGGGACCGCGTGACGCCGGTGGGTTTTGCTCCACTGTACCGCTATGCACGTCGCTACCTGTGTTGTGGTGTGTCGTTAGTTCAATTGAGTGCTTGGTTAAGTCCGTTAGGAGGTGCTGAGTATGCCTACGACCTTAGTTTCACCGGTGAGGTACTAAATCGCCGAGCGCACATCGGCCATGCTCTGCTAAGCCGCCATCGTCGCCAGCTAGGTCGCTCTAGTGACCTAGAGTTTCAACCTATGCCACCGGTGTGTGCGCAATGTCAAGGAGATCATGTTGGTCCGAGTCTCGCCACCGGAGACCTTGCCGCTAGCGAGAACACGCCGGTCAGAGGCTCGCTGTCACACTGCTCTCACTGATGGGTGGGACCCCGATGTCAGTGACCGTTTATTTGAAAATAATTTTTTCTATTTTGCAGAAATGATTAAATAGTGCTATGATTTGTTTATTTTGTGTAGAATTAAATAGAGCTCCAAAAATTATGAAAATTTTTGTGTGACCTCTCTGAGATGAAAACATTTTAGGAAAAATACTAAATGTTACTTTTCAGTACATTTTGAATGTGATAAACATTGCTCAAATTAATTAAGAAATGGGTTTTCATGATTTTTCTAGGCTTGTATAATTATCCAAAAATTATGAAATATGTTTTTACACTTAGTTATCATGTGATGAGCCTTCACAAAAATTTTGAGCTCAATTGGAAAAAGTTGAATTATTTAATAATTTTGAATTAATTGTTAATTAATAAAAACAAATATTAACTCTTAATGACTTAGGTTTTGTTTGAATTTGGGATTGAGTGATGACCTTGGGTCATAAGCATAAAATGATCCTTGGCATTTGAAATAAGTGTTTAAGTTTATAAAAAAAGGTTTAGTTAGTTTTGGGCTTGTAACTATACTGTAAAGGAAAGTTGTATTCAAGTTATTAACTTTTGCATCCATCGTCAAGCATCATATTTTATATCTCGCATCATTTTAAACATGGCATTATTACTACGTGTAGTGAACAAAAGTCAGAATGTGGTAGTCAACCAAGTTGTTGAGGAAGTTAATCCACCTGTTGAGGTTGGATTTGATATCTATGGAACATCTTTGGAACCGGACTTTTCTGACAATCAAGGCAAGCCCCGGTGCATTTAAACCTACCTTGTGTTTTACAAATTTATATCGCTTTTGCTTTTAAATACTACATTAAGTGATTTGGAGTTGAGTGGAAACCTAATTGATGCATTACCAACCTTGTTTTTCCATATCAACCTTGTTACCAGTTCTAATTAGGGAAGGTCTAGTTATGCTTAGCCATGCTTAGACAGATAACAGTTGGGTGATTACCGGTCACCTGCGAGGTATAAATGGATTTTTTGGATACGATTGGTTATTTATGCTATCATGAGGTATAATCATGTGGAGTAATAAATCTAGACCGAGCGGACTCGGTGTATGAGAGCCACAAGACATGGATGTCTTGTGAGCAGGTTCTTTCTTCCTGTGTCGATTAAGAACCGTCCATTGTTGAATTGCATGAGGTGAGACTTTGTAGCAATAGCCACATACTCCGGTAAGCCTTAACTCGGCTATTCTATTATGAGAATGGCTACTCGCGCACTAGGAGTGGAGAGATGGCGAGAGTAGCGTGTACCGACATGGCAATGGGCTAGATTGGTGGAGTACTATATTCTTGGGTGGCGCGGACCCGTTCTTGTTTTAGAAAATCTGAGGGTAGGTTGGTATATGCAGGTCAGGGACCTACATATGTCATGTGGTTGGGAATCCCCAACTGGGTTATAATCGGTTCGAATCATTGTTGCTCCTCGGTTATGGAGACTCAACTCACTGTTCATCATCGTAGTTAATAAATGAAACTTGAGGAAGATTTGAGAAAGGGTTTGATATGAAGTTCATGATCTCAATACGGATCATGGCAGATTCATATATGATCTTGATGAGGGTTATATGTTGAAAGAAAGAATCTTGTTAGAGAGCTTTTACGCAAAAGAACTTTGATTCTTGCTAAAGCCTTACCTTGAATCCCTGAGCCTGCATTCCTAAGTTTTCTCTGTTTATATGTCGGTTTAGTCTTGTTGAGTACTTTTGTACTCAGGGTTCTTTAACCCTTGTTGTAGGTGAGCCTCATGGGCAGGTCTGCCTTGGACCGTGCTGCATGATGGTTGTTCAAATCAAAGATGTTGAGTAAATGTGTGGCCCTTGGGCAGGACACTTTAATTGCGTGTTTTGTTTCATGTTACCTAGGCTACTCCACTACTATGGTTTGTAATAATAATTGTACTTAGTTTGTGAAATAACTATTTTGTAACTAAGCTATTGTAAGACTTCCGCTATTTTACTCTGATGTATATTAATGAATAAACTGTTGTAATACTGTAATGACTTTGTAATGGATCCTGCTCAGAAGAAATCATGGATGATTTAGGTTTCCCGAGGACACCCGACAGACTTCTTAAGTTACTGGGAACATATGCATAGTCATTAGAAGTCATTGGACAATGACAGGTGCATGTGGGCCCTATAATTTAGGAGGTTCTGCCATAGTAATGCTTTGGTAAGAGACCGGGATGAAAGAGTTGAAAGTAGTAATGCTACCATGAGTGCCATGCATGTAGTTATGAGAATGTTTTACTCTCGCCAGGATAGCTACATCAGCTGTATGCAAGAGCTCCGAAGAGCACAGGCTGCACAGCGTAGGAGGCGAGGATGTGTGCGTAGGCACCAAAGGGTAGTTAGAGTAGCTTAGAAAGAGGTAGGTAATTATATGACAGCCTTGGATGCTCGTTGGGGGCAGTTTGTCCATGTTGTTTCAAAAAGAGATGGAGCTAGGGCTGAGTTACGGGACATTCATGCTGAGAGGGACGAGGTCATTCACCTTACTGAGACTAGGGAGGCAGCTAGGATCTAGACTATGTTTCAGGCAGCTAGGTAGGCAATAGAGTTTGATCGCAGAGAGCAGGAACTCATATGCCAGATTGAGGAGCTTTAGCTAGATGTTCATCGTCTCAACAACATGGTGAACCCAATTCTTCCTGAAGCTCCAGCGATGGAAGAAGAACACAATGTGTTGATTGCTTTGGGTGATGGCATGGAGGTGGACGCTAAGGATGAGCCTGAGGAAGAGGTCGAGCCTTTTGAGGACGACCATGGCGATGGTGTGTCCGACATCGACAACAACCACCCTGAGGAGTAGCTTAGCTATAGTATCTAGCTAGATGTGTTAGCTCTCTATGTTCAATCCTTATGTAATGAACTCATAATGTAGGTTTCAATTTCATGAGGTACCCCTTTGATGTTATTGGAACCATGCATGTAATACGTGTGGTGATTGCACTTTTTAATGAATTCCCAATTGTTATTGGCAAGAAAAATTTGGCATGTACGGAACATGTTGCGAGTATGATAAGTGGTCGAATTGGTGATGTTATGTTGTGAAAATGAATTATTATGCCTCTATGTTGTTGTATGAATTTAAGATTCTCTCCAGTAATTACAGTATGGCATGATTATACAATTCTTCTCTAATCTCTTGACATCATCCAATAATCACTTATTGTTGCAATTTTGCAGTGACTCGCACTCGCGGTGGGGTCAGTACCAGTCATGAGGGTGATGATGATCTCCCACCACCACTGCACCCCACGCTAGCGGAAATGATGGAATAGCTCCTAGAGACCCAACGGTGTATGGGGGAAGTACTGCATGGGCTTGCACAAAACACTAGTAGTGGACGAGGATGGGACCAACACTAGGGACCCAAACCAAATCGGTACAGTAATTTGAAGGACTTTTTGGACACTAAACCTCCTATCTTTAAGGATATAGAGGAGCCATTGCAAGCCGATGAATGGCTCAATACCATTGAGCAATAGTTTCATCTCTTGAGAGTTACAGAGCATATGAAGGCTGAATATGCCTCACATCAGTTGCATGGTCCAGTAGGCATTTGGTGGACTCATTACCTATCTACCCTCCCTGCTAATGCTCAGGTTACAAGGAATGAGTTCAAGGCTACATTCAAGGGGCATCACATTCACCAGGGTTGATGAACATGAAGGCTACTGAGTTTATGAGGCTTACTTAGGGCACCAAAAGTCTCACTGAGTACTTGCATGCCTTCAACAACGTCTCTAGGTATGCGCCTAAGTTTGTGAATACCGAGGCTAAGAAGATTGCAAGCTTTAAGAGAGGACTAGGTCCAAAGTTGATGAAGACTCTAGCAAATAAGTGAGACCTACAATGAATTCGTGAGTGATTTGCTCACACAAGAGAATCATAATAATACTTATGCCGCATCTAAGAGCTGCAAGAGGGCCTTTGAAGCCAGTGCATCTCAGTAGAGAGCTCCAATGGTGGCAAGAACCCAATACCGCCCACCTGCTCCAAAATACTAGCCACCTCAGAAGAAGGCCCAGCCAAGCCAAGCAAATAAAGGGTATCGTCAGGCATACTCTATTGCTCTACCACCTAAGGGTGGTGTCGGACAAGGCAACTCAAATGTTCCACCTAACAATAAACCATGTTTCAATTGTAACAAGACTGGTCATTGGGTGAGGGAGTGCCCTTACCCCAAGAAGAACAATCAGAAGCCAGCAGCTGCAAATGCACACCCGGGTATGTGCATTATACCACCATGGATGAGATTCCCTCTGGCGAGGTTGTCACGGCTAGCATGTTTCCTATGAACCATCACCCTATAGTTGTTCTATGCTATTCTGGGACTTCACATTCATTCATGAGTCCAACATTTGCATCCAAGTATGATTAGAAAATATTTGTAGTAGACAAAGGTGGTTATTGTATAAGTGCAGCTAGGAATAACATTTCTACCAATCACATAGTTAAAGATGTACTTATCCAAATAAGTGAATGAGAGTATACTACAAATTTAGTGATATTACTAGGATTGGGTATAGATGTGATCTTGGGTATGAATTGGATGAAGAACCATGGTGTCCTTATTGATACATCGACTAGAACCATTATGTTGAGAAACCCTAGGAATAACGATGTTTTTCTAGTACCCCTTTCTAGGGAGTCTGATCTCCAAAATGTGGCCAATGTTATCTAGCCTGTGGCCCTTACTGATATTCCTATAGTATGTGAGTTTCTGGATGTCTTTCTAGATGAATTGCCCATGTTACCACCCGACAGGGATATAGAGTTCAAGATTGAGTTAATACCAGGTACATCACCCATCTCCCAAAGACCTTATAGAATGTCACTTAATGAGCTAGCAGAATTGAAGATCCAATTGTAGGAACCCTTAGAAAAGGGTCTCATTCACCCTAGTTCATCACCATGGGGTTGTCCAGCCATATTTGTGAAAAAGAAGGACAAGTCTTTGCGGATGTGTGTGGACTATCGACCACTCAATGTTGTTACTATTAAGAACAAATATCCCTTGCCTTGCATTGATATCTTATTTGATCAATTGGCAAAAGTAAAAGTGTTCTCTAAGATTGATTTGAATTCAGGTTATCACCAAATCAAGATCAAGCCTGAGGACATACCTAAGATGGCTTTTTCCACTAGGTATGGCCTTTATGAGTATTTAGTCATGTCCTTTGGGTTGACAATGCTCCTACCTATTTCATGTATTTGATAAACTCAGTATTCATGCCTAAGCTTGATAAGTTTGTGGTCGTGTTTATCGCTGATATCTTGATCTATTCCGAGAATGCAGAAGATCACACAGAGCACTTAAGAGTGGTGTTGTCTAGGCAAAGAGAGCATAAATTATATGCCCAATTTAGTAAATGTGAATTCTAGTTGAGGAAAGTACTTTCCTAGGCCATGTTTTATCTAAAGATGGACTCTCGGTGGACCCATCCATGGTGCAGAAGGTTCTTGATTGGAAAGCCCCAACCTCCGTTCATGAGGTTCGGAGTTTCCTTGGCTTAGCAGGATATTACCGTCAATTTATTCTAGATTTCTCCAAAATTGCCAAGCCCATGACCAGGTTGCTTTAGAAGGATGAGAAATTTCTATGGACACCAAAGTGTGTGGTAGTTTTTCACACTTTATGAACTTTGCTAACTACTGCTCCGATTTTAGCACAGCCTGACATTGAGAAACCTTTTGATGTGTTTTGAGACACATTGGGTACCAGTTTAGGGTGTGTTCTAATGTAGGAAGGCCAAGTCATTGCTTATACCTCGTGGCAACTGAGAAAGCATGAAGTCAGTCATCCAACCCATGATTTAGAATCAGTAGCAGTTGGCCATGCTCTAAAAATTTGGAGACATTTCCTGCTTGGTAATGTTTGCCATATCTACACCGATCACAAGAGCCTCAAGTACATCTTCACCCAACTAGAATTGAACATGAGGCAGCGAAGATGGTTGGAATTGATCAAGGATTACAACCTAGAAGTACATTATAATCTAAGAAAAGCCAATGTGATTGCAGATGCCTTAAGCCAGAAGTATTGGTGTAATCCTTTGTTGGAAGATGGTTTCAACTTATTACATCTAGCAGTCTTACACAATATCACTGTTAGTTGCTCTCTTGAGGCTAAAATCATTGAGCTCCAAAAGACCGATGGGGGTATATCCCAAATCAAAAGAAAGATGAAAGACGAAGAAACCAATCATTTTTGGCTAGATGTGAGGGGTGTGTTGTGGTTTAAGGATCGACTTGTAGTGCCGAAAGATATAGAATTGAGAAACCAAATTCTAGAGGAAGCACACTCTTCCAATTTGTCCATTCACCCCAGTAGCAGTAAGATGTACCAAGACCTAAAAACACGCTTTTGGTGGACAAAAATGAAGAAAGAAATTGCAGCATTTGTTCCTAGATGCGATAATTGTTTTTAGGTCAAGGCCATCCATTTGAAGCCGGCTAGACTACTTCAGCCACTGTCTATCCCAAGTTGGAAGTGGGATGACATCAGTATGGATTTTATAGTTGGGATTCCAACCACTGAAAAGGGTCATGATTCCATATGGGTAATTGTTGATCGCTTAACTAAATCTACACATTTCATCCCTGTTAAGGAAAGGTATCGACCCCATCAATACGTAGGGTTGTACATTGCCCAAATCATACGATTGCATGGTGTGCCTAAAAGCATTGTGTCAGATCAAGGACCATAGTTTGTTAATCATTTTTGGGAACATCTGCATAAGCAACTAGGTACCTAATTGATCCATAACTCTACTTATGACCCTCAAACAGCTGGTCAGACTGAGCGAGTGAATCAGATTCTAGCAGATATGTTGAGAGCTTGTGTGATTTCTTCTAAGGGTTCATGGGAGAAATGGCTACCTTTGGCTGAATTCTCCTACAATAATAGCTATCAAGAAAGCATCAAGATGGCTCCTTTTGAAGCTTTGTATGGTCAAAATGTAGGACTCCTCTTAATTGGATTGAGCCTAGTGAAAGAAGGTTTTATGGGATTGACTTTGTCAAAGAAGCTATGGAACCCGCTAGTGTCAAGATCTAATCGGATTTGACCTATGAAGAAAGAACTATTCAAGTGCTTGAGATAATGGAAAGAGTGACAAAGTTATTAAATTCTACAAGGTGGTCTGGAATAACCATAGAGAGCAAGACGCTATGTGGGAGCAAGAGTATTATCTTTGTGAGGTCTATCTGGTTTTATACAAGAAATGGTTGGTCGTGCAAATCTCGGGATGAGATTTCTTTAAAGGGGAAGGGCTCTAACACCCTAGGTGTTAAGCATGCATTTGACATTGGCATTGCATGAGCACAAGCATCATTGATCATTCATGAGCATGAGCATCTCAAATTTTATCTCCATGATTGCTTATATCACATGTGTTTGTCACTAAATGCTTTACATATGGTAGGGTTTACATGTGACCAATGTATAAAATGTTTGTGGGACCCTAGGAGTACCTTTAACATGTTTAGAATGTCATATGGAACAACTTTGGTATACATGACTTGGACCCAATTAGCCTCTCAGTCATGGTTATAGTGTAAGCTATCATTTTCAAGTTGCATGCTTGACCTAAGTTGAACTATAGCATAGATTATTTGCATGGTTGTGCACCCTTAAGCAAAGTTGTAGTACTTGACTAGAGTAACAACTTTTATTTTTGGGTCAAGACCTGATTCAGTGCATAACATGCTCAAAAATAGTCCACAAGTAGCAATAGAATTACTGTTTTTGATTTTGAAAATTTTCTAAGTCTTGAGGTGGTTTACCATTTCAATGAACCTACGTTTGATGTGCTATAGTTTGTAAACTAGGCCGATCTAGACTGAACTCATTTAAGCAATGTTGTAGATCTTGTGTAGCTCTACAATTCTTGTTAAAGAAGTTTTTGCCAAGGACGAACGGTTTAGGAGTAACGATCACGTGAAGTAGCTCTATCAGTCACGTTCATGAGGGCCTAATGCCGTTTCAACGCAGGTATCAGTGGCTGACCAGGGGCAGGCCAGGTGCACCACATGGTGGCCATACACTAGCATCGGCCTAGCCAGTTAGGCTAGCACAGAGAGATAAGGCGCGCGCCTCTGCTGCTCGCTCCATTTCGCTCTCGCACCCCGCTCTCTCTCACCCACGACAGAGCAAAGCGAAGCACCGCACCGCCGCACCATCGCATCACTCTGCCATGCTCGCTCGCTGCCTTTGTAGCTCCACCACTCAATTCCTCATGCCAACAGCTCTGCCACCTCTACCTCTACCTCCCTGAACCACTATTACCTCACAACACGCCTTGGTAAGGCCCCATTTCGCCTCGCTGCCACCGCAGCATCACTGGAGCGCCACCGTGCGCTTGGCTCACCGTAGCCATGCCATTCCACCGCACCCCTTGTCCTCCTCTTCTCTAGTCTGTAGATGCTTTGTAGTCCATATGCTTAGGCAGGAACTAGGTTAGATGCTACTGTGTAGTCATGTGGGAACACACCGCCGCTCCCACCGTGGCTGCCATGGCTATGAGCTTGAGCTCATCGTGGCCAGCCATCTTGGGGTCACCCTAGCCCCCGCTCTTAGTCGTATCTACATGGCCTTGTGACCTAGATCTAGTAGGCTAGATGGAGACTCCCCTCTCACTACCGGCTAGCTAGAATAGAGAGCCCCGCCACAGCGCACCGTGCGCCGCCGCATGGCCATGCACGCGGCCAAGCTTTTCCACTACGTCACCATGGCCTAATCCTCATTGTAGTGTTGTGCTAGGTCACTAGGATGGAGTAGCCATCCTAACTGATGCATGCCATGGCCAAAGAACACCAGTGTACCATAGCGCTGCCTCCACCGTCCGCCATCGCCGCAGGCGAGGGTGCTCTAGTGCACCATCGGTCCAACGAGGGGTACCACTGGGTGCGGGAGATCATGGGGAACATGTTGGTGTCACCGTCGTCACCGGTGATCTCACCGCCAGTGAGATAACACTGGTCGATGAAACTCTTCGGCTCTAGTGTCGCTGTCATGTGGGTCCTACTACCTAGCAGGCCCCATCTATTAGTATGTGTAGTGATTGATTTCCTTATCATTTTCACAGATTTGAATGCATGTTTCAAAAATTCATATCTCAAGCTAGGAGTGTCCAAATGGGGTGAACCAAATTTTGTTGGATTCATCATGGAGTGTAGCATTTGATAAAAATATGAAACCTACTATTTGGGATGTTTTTCTAGGAGAATTAAATGGATATAAATAAGTGCTTTTAAATTGTTTTCAATCTTATAAAATGCATAACTTGAGCTAGGAAAGTGATAAAATTGCGATTCCAATTTTGCTGATCTTGTGTTGACTTTCTCTAGTTAGGAAAAATGTTGAACTTGTAGTAAACCTGATTGGAGTAGGGTCTTTCTATTTATCTTTTAATAAATGGTGTTTTTTGAGGAAATTCATAAGGATAAAAATAGTAACATATTGCCTTGAAAATTTTTGTACAGTTTTAATGGGTTTTAGGGAAGCTAAGAAAAATATGAAATATATTGTTTGACACTTTTCAATAGGGTTAACAATTTTAACATCCTATGTGCTCTAACAACCTATGTGTTCTAATATCCTTTGTGTTCTAACATCCTATGTTTTCTAATATGAACTTGAGTCCTTTTATGTTAATGCATTAAGTACTAGGACTTGATTGGAACCACTTGTTGCATATACTTTTCTTGTCCAAAAATATCTATCTTGAATCCTATGTAGGTCCAGGATCGACCTTTATGCTTAGCCATGCTTAGACCAGTAGAATTCAGGTGATTTCTTGTCACCTGCGAGCTATAGGTGGTGACTTGATCACGGTTGGCTATATTGTGCTATCGTTGAACATAACCTGGTGATGATAAACAATTAGAGACTAGGTGGAATCTTATATGTTTGGTGTAGTGACTAATAGTGATTCCATCTGTGTCGTTTAAGGACCGGCCATTAGAGGCCCTCTTGTCATGTTGAATGCATGCCTCTCACATAGTTGGCCAGATAAGTCATTTCGATCATGAAGCCGAGTAGCTCAATCAGGCCAGGGACACGAGCAGTTAAAGTGCACACCCTAGGGGCAGTAAGGATGTGTGGAGAGCCAATGGCGTGAGCCCAAGGGCGGGTCTGAGTCCCGAGCTTCCTGGAAGATTGGTAGTATCTTTGAGGGTACAGTGCTGGTCTTACACACGATTTGGACCTAAGTTGTACGAAAGGTGACCTAATGTGACCCCAATAGGGGAGTATGGGCGTGTGTTTGGAATAATTCCCCAGCTGGGTAGGAATCGATTCGAATCGCCATCTCTCACGGATAGTGAGAACTTGACATGAGCCCCCTTCATCGTAGTAATTCATGAAAGTGTTGGTTATGTGGATTATGAAAATGCTCAACTTGATATGGTTACTATTGTGGTGATTTAATGGTACACAACATGTTTGGCATAGGATAGATGCTAATCTAGAATGGAACAGGAATAATAAACTTGTTATTCAAAAGTTAAAAGACACTAGATAAATATTGGCTTGTAGGCAAAGGATGTCAACTAGCTCCACTTATAAGCCTTGCATGATCCTTGGTATCTCTTATTTTTGGATTATGATGGGTAAGTCTACTTGAGTACTTTCTCATACTCCGAGTTTATTTATTGTTGCAGATAACGTGATGTACAACGGCTACTGTAAGCACTCCTTTGCTCCTATAGTGGATGAGGAATAGGACCATGGGCATGGTCATTCTATATATCATCTCACCCTTGTGGTTTTGTTGGAGATGACTGTGAAAACTGGCTATGTATCTAAACTACTATTGATGTCATTCAGAACTATGTTGCTTCCACTACTATTAAACTGATGTTGTAATAACTATGTTGGAACTCCGATGTATGACAAACTATTTGTGAACTTGTTATAACATGTGACTTGTATGTTGAATCATGTATGATCTTGGCTTGTATGTTGGTTGATTTGAGATCTTTCGTGATACTCGATGGACTACTGGATTTATATGGGCTCAAGTGTGATGGTTTGACTGCCTCGGTGGTTGCTATTGTACGTGTGCTTGTATAAATTGGATAGTTCTTTTATAGGCATAGAAGGTGGGAGGATAGGAGTGGCTTCTAAATGGCTAGGCTCTCCTTCTATGGCTTCACTAGACATGCCATCCATGAATTCTTATCAATGTCCCACATGGGAATATGGACGCTTTCTAAGAGATCCCTTCTTAAGAGGATTTGAATTATATTCGCTTGAAGGTCTCTTATAACTATTTAATGCTCTACCAAAATCAGCACCAAAGAGGTCATCCTTAATCTCAACAGGGATTTCCAAAGGTGGAATTCCATCTTCTTTTGGGGGATTTTAGGGTATTGGTGGTTCAGGATTGATAGTTACATCTTGGGATTAGAGTGGTTGTGATGTGGCTATCAAAACTTCCACTTCTTGTTCTAGACAGGATTCCTTCTCTTCCTCGGGGAGTTTATTAGGGATTCTAGTGTAGGGAGTCTTTCCACTAATTCTATCAAGCACAGCCCTTGCTTCACTAGAAGACAAATGAAGGAAACCTCCTCTAGAGGCTGCATTCCCTGGACTCTTTGCTAAGACCCATGTAAAAATATTAAAGAAGTATAGGGTCTTGAATGGCAAGGTCCGGACCAGTGATGATGAGGTTATTAAAATGATCCCATGATGTGCCAAGAGATTCTTCTTCTAGTTGTCTAAAATTTAGAACCTCTTTTCGAAGGCTAACCACTTTAGAGATTGGAAAGAAACGTAAACAAAATTTAGAGAATAGTGTTTCCCAATCTCCTTGCATACTTCCTACGGTTAAACTATACTATTGTGTAGCTCTTCCCAACAAAGAGAATGGAAACAACTTCCATCTTAAGGTCTTGTCAGATAGGCCAGTGATATGCAAGCATGCACAAGTCCGTTCAAACTCTCATAGGTGTGAGTTTGGATTTTTGTTGCCTTCTCCCAAGAAGGATTGATCCCAAATCAACTTTATTAAACTTAGGCGCAGCTCATAACCAGGTGTTATGATAGGCTCTGAAGATTCTGGTGGTTTTAGGCTTGCGCTTGTGGGTTTAGTATATTGATAGATAGGAGTGGAATCCATGCTAAATGAAAAAGTAAGACAAAAGAAAGAATAAAAGAAAAAGGTTAAGCTAGGCTTGTACTTAATTTAGCAACCATTTCCCTGGCAATGATGCCAGAAAGCTAATTGGTATATTTTAATGCACATAGATAAATCTCCAAGTGCATGGATACCGCTGTAGCTTTCACCCAGAAGTATTCCAAGTATCGTATCCATAGGGAAACATGTGAGACTAACTACGGTCTAACTTAACTAAGGATAGCAACAAGGTTAGGATAAATAGGAGCGTAGAGAGGAAAACCAAGGTTCTCTAATTCTGACTTGGGTAAGCTATGCCTTCTACTATTCAACTAGGGACATTACAAGGGAAATACACTAGCAGAGGATGCTTTCCTTCGCAACCATGTCCTACATGCCCTTATAAATGGGAGGTGGACTACAGAGGATTCAACGAGGCTATAAGGGTCACCCTCATGAGCTACCACCAATCCGTAATGCAGGATGCATCCATAAGTAACTAGAGTCTAGGCCAAGTGGAGTTGGTGGCAAGGAATTAAGGTGGAGTAAGGGGCAAGGAATTGCCATGTCATCAATCCATGTCAATTACCTCGATCACCGTTGGATCCACCGACTATAAAGCGCCTTAAATTAACAGTGTAGATCTTGGAAACACATACAAGATGATGGAGGGCAAATAGACTCCAGAGTAGGCCAGCCGGCCTAGGGCTTGGGCCGGCTGGCCCACTTTCATGGCTGTTTGGCCCAAGCTTTGGCATGGTGTCTTTTGGAACCTTCTAGAGTTGTCTTTTGTAGTTTTCGCTGGCTAAATCACTTGTTGTCCTCGGTTTGGTTGTTTGGAGTGTATGATAGTGGTTTTGGGAGCTATTTTCTAGATAAATCCTCCTTCATTTAAATATTTACCAAAGCTCATGGAATTCATTAGTTTAAACCCCTATACCTATGTTTGGTGATGGAATTAAATATAAATGCAGGTTATGTTGATGGTTTATAATTGGTGTTAGTGAATGTCAACACCAGCGGAGAGCCAAAAGGTAACTCTAGTGGATTGCTCATGTCATTGAGATACCTCACTTATGGGTAGGTTCTTGCAGTGTCCAAATGTGTGGACAAGGTTCATGTAACACCTCTTAGCCACCAAACCACCATGTGTTGGTCGACACAACGGGGACGTAGCGTAGTAGCTCCGATAAACAAGGTGACGGGACTCCTTGACCTGATAAAAGGGCATGAAAATTAATGGCGGATTGGTGGCGGTGAGCTTCATAGTGCGCCACGTCCAGCCCTACAAGGAGAGGGCCCACGCGGGCTATGACTTCAAGGGTGACAATGATGGTACCCGGGAGAGCATAGGGAGGCTGACGATGGATGAAGTGCTAGAGCGGGCCATAGAGCTATTCGCTCCAAATGCCTCGTTCAGCATGTCAAAGCAGGCGAGGGCCTTCAAATATACAAATCTACCTCCTTAGGTAAACATCCCAATTGTTGTGTTCCTAATGCTTATTATCCTTTACCATTGCCCAGCAGTGAACTGATGCACTTATGGAAAGATCCATTCATAGGAACGAGCGGTGTACTTCTCGGGCATGCTGAGGGGCTATTGGCCATAGGCGGTAGATGCCCGGCCACTAGTTCAGCCTAAGGAGGATGCCGTCTATGCATTGTCAAAATCTAGAGGAGCCAACGCAGGTCGGATGGAGAGTACTCCCCCGGTGTTGAAGAAAGTCTGAGGGAAGAGGGCAGCGATAGATGAGTCGGCCCAGAAGAAGAGAAATACGCTGGGTGCCATTCCCACAAGCCAGATGGCATCTCGCTTGGTGGTGACCAGACCACTCAGACACATAGTGTGGCATTGTTCGAGTGGTCAGATGACAATCAAGCTCCATTAGCTCCTCCTCCAAGCACTGAAGCGCCTTCGTGGAGCACGTGCGTGGAGGAGCAACCAAAGGGAGGGGAGGGAGTCCCTGAGCAACCGGCGAAGGGAGTCCCCGAGCGGGAGGCGGAGGAGAGGCTAACGGCGGAGACCATGAGACCTCCACACTAGGGCACGAGAGTCGACCCTAGGGCCATGCCTAGGGGCTTAGGTAGGCAGCACCGGTTCAGGAAAGTGTACTGGCAGGCCAACACGTAAGTATCCTTGCCTCAGAGTTGTTTTGTTGTCATATCCTTATCTCTTTTGCCAATTGATGAGCTAATCTGATGCAGAGCAAGGCGCACAGAGGATCTAACCTCGCCCGTCCAGACTAACGAGCAGCTAAGGGCTGGTCCTAGGGCGGAGGCAATGCCGGTAGACCCCGTCCTAGAGTCCTCGGGTGCTCGGCAGCCTATAGAAGAGACGACCATCGCTGCTGATGTACTTGGTGGTGGCAAATAGTTGGTGCCAATAGTGGATGGGTCAGCGGCGATGCTCGGGGCAATGGCGGAAGCCGCCATGGCTTCAAAGGCGGATGCTGGAGTTGCCGATGCCGCATCGGAGTCTAGGGCGAGAAAACTAGTGGGGCTCGAAGAGTAGGCTGCTCTCCCAGAGATGTCAGAGGGCGTGGTCAGCCATGCTGTCCGGCCACTGAGCCTCGGTGGTGCCTCTAGCTATGGAGGAGGATGAAGTGGAAGAGATTAAGGGTGAGGGGAATCATGACCTCAAGCTATTCAAATCCTCCGCAAGTGGGGCAACAAAGTGGTGGTTGTTGAAGAGGAGGACACCACCAGGGAGCTCAGGAGATTGGAGTCCTCTATTGCCATAGTGATGAAGCAGATCAAGGTCAGTACTGTGTCTGCAATGCTCATCTTTGACATTAGAGATTGGAGTTCTTCATAGTCTTAGTGCGTTTGTAGGTGATAGCTTGGACTGTCGAGCAATGGCACTAGCTGATCAAGAGGATGGAGCCCCTCGCCAAAGAAAATGCAAAGCTGAAGGAGGCGATGAAACTCATGGAGAAAAACATCTAGAGGGCCCAACATGAGCGGGATCTTACTAAATCCAACTTGCGAGATCTGCAATACCAGAAGAGCATCCTATCTGAGCAGCTGGCAGTCATGTTCGAGCAGCTGTGAGGCAAGTCCGAGCAGCTAGAACGTAGCTTCGAGTAGGTGATGAGTCTTTCCACGTAGCTGGAGTGGAAGTTCGAGCAGCTCAGGATCATCTTCGAGCAGAGAAAAGGTATGACGTATTGGTGATTTTGCTTTGCATTGTTGAATAGTCATATTGTTGCTAACCACTGTTATGCTTGTAGAGCAAGATGCGGAGCTCGGCCAGCTACGCCAACCCGTCAGCAACTCTAGGAGGAGGAGAAAAAGATGGCTGGGCGGGCAGAGAAGCTAGCCAAGGAGCTAAAAGGTGAGTTCTTCATGGTCGGAGACACTGCTAGAGTAAATTCTTGGCTTTGATGGACCCTTGTGATGCCTGCAGACTATCGTCGGATGACCAAGGTGCAGTTTGATGTGCTGGAGCAGGAGGCCAGGACCCAAAGGAGCAAGTTCGACCCTGTAGTTGTTGGAGTAAAACTGGTGCTCGACTGCTTCGATCTGGAGGTGGCTCCTTAGCCCGATGGCATGCCACCCCATCCAGACACCATCATCGATAGGTGCAAGGTGGCATAGGAGAACTTCAAAAGCTTCAACTACGATGCCACCATCACCGCCATTACACACGCCCTTGCGGTGGTCTGGTCCCACTATCCTACCATTGACCTTCAAGCGATAGGGGCCGGATTCGCTAAAGGGATGGGTGTGACAGAGCATCAGCAGCTGGAAGATGAGGTGGAAGACACGGCGAAGAAGCTGGCCGGCGATGTTGACCTGTTCGGTGAGATGCATGGTGACAGCGAAGCACAATGATCTGCTTAAAGAATATTCTATAATAACTAGAGAGAGTAGTTAGAACACGCATGGGCATAGACAATCATTTATGTATATGTATAATGTTGTACAATGACATGTGCATGTTTATGTAGTTTGCCGATTTTTCATTGAAGAATCATTATAATGTTAACCCTAACACAATTATACGTTGTATAAGTAGCGTCTGAGCAATTAGTTTGTTACTAAACTCTTTGGCCTTAGCTAGCCCATAGTCCATAATGTCAAGCGTGGAGCCCGTGCACGTGTAGGAGGAACATGCATGACCAAGGGACCATAGTCAACCACACATAACGCAGAGCGCGTAGCCCATAGCACGTGTAGGGAGGGATCAGAGACTGGGTCTTCTCCATAGAGAATAGAGTGGAACATATGCTACTCGGCGGTTGATGAAATAACTTGGAGATATACATAGTATTATTAATGTCCGAGCAGTTAATTCTTTACTGGGCTCTTGGCCTTGACTAGCCCATAGTCCATAACATCGAGCGCGAAGCCTATGCATGTAGGAGGAACAAACGTTACCAAGGAACCATAGCCAACCACCCATAATGCAGAGCACGGAGCCCATAGCATGTGTAGGGAGAGATCAGAGACTGGGTCTTCTCCATAGAGCATAGAACAAAACGTGTGCTGCTCGGTGATTGGTGAAACGTTTCGGAGATATGGAGAAACGTGGCAGAGCATTTATGGCGATCACATATTGGAGATATGGAGAAACATGGTAGAGCATTTATGGAGATCTCGTATTAGAGTTCGTTAAGGAGTAGCATAGAGCTGGCGACCGCAAGTGGAGATTAAACTATAATGGAGAAATAATGGAGACAAATTATGGCGACCAAAACTTCATTCATTATGGAGTGGATAATACATATCTAGAGCGTTTCGAGGATAGAAATGTATAAGGTGCTTGATGTGCCATGAATTTGGGACATCAAGTCTGTCCAAGTCGCATAGCCTATAAGACCCTAGTCGGGTAACCTCTTTAACCACATAGGGCCCTTCCTATGGAGAGGAGAGCTTGTGCATCCCTCTGGTTTTCTGCTTTCTATGGAGAACGACGTCACCGATAGCAAATGAATGACCTTTGATGTTGCGGTTGTAGTATCTTCACAAGCCTTCTAGGTATTTGGCTATGCAGATACAAGTGATCAGGCATTCTTCCTCGGCGCTATCAACATCCTCTATCTGCACAGCTATGGCTTGCTCTTCATCATAATGTTCCACCCTAGGTGCTCAGAAGGCAATGTCCGCTGGTAGTATGGCTTCTAAGCCGTATACCAAGAAATATGGAGACACACCGATGCTGTGACTAGCTTGAGTGCGCAGTCCCTAGACCACAGCTGGTAACTCTTTGAGCCATCTGCCTAGATGCTTTTCTTCTTTCTGGTATAGCCTCTTTTTGAGGGCATCAAGGATCATGCTGTTCGCCCATTCGACCTGGCCATTGGCTCTAGGATGGGCAACAGAGATGTATTTGATGGAGATGCATCAGTCTTCACAGAAGTCCCAAAAATGATGACTACTAAATGTAGTTCCAAGGTCGATGATAATGCTGTTCGGGAGATCAAATCTGTGGATGATATCTTCGAATAGCTTGACTACCTTATTAGTAGTAGCTGAAACAAGCAGTTTGTATTCGATCCACTTGGAGAACTTGTCGATGGTGACGTACACATACTAGCAACCACCTGGCGCTAGCTTGAAGGGCCCGATCATATCCAGTCCCTAGCATGCAAAAGGACATGAAGCTAGGATGGTCTGCAGCTCTTGCGCCGACACGTGTATTTGCTTGGCAAAAAATTGGCATCCTTCACAACGTCGGATGAGGTCTTCTGCATCAGAGATGGCCGTGGGCTAGTAAAAAACAGCTCGAAAAGCTTTGTCGACCAGGTTTCTCAAGGCTGTGTGGTTACCGTAGGAACCAAAGTGAATTTCAAGAAGTAGTTTCACTCCCTCTTAATGGGTGATGCATTTTTGTAGTATCCCTTCCTTGGCACTTTTCCTCATCAAGTTCCCATCTACCAGTACGTAATGCTTGCTTCGATGAATTAGTCGTTTAGTTTCAATCTTGTCGGTGGGTACGTCAACGCTGGTGAGGTACTTGATAAACTATTCCCTCCAATTGGTGGCTGACAAAGGTACTGTAAGTACCAGTTGCTCGGTGGGGGGAATTTCTTGAACTTCCTTCTCTTCCTTAATGGATGGCACAAAGAGATCTTGAACAAAGACCCTAGGTGGAATTATGGCCCAAGAAGAGCCTATCTTGGATAGGTGGTTGGCGAGCTGATTTTGATCTCATACCACATGGTGGTACTCGATACCGTAAAACTTCCCTTCGAGTTTCCTGATTTCGGCGCAATATGCATCCATCTTCTCACTCGAGCAGGACCAGTCTTTATTGAGCTAGTTGATGACCAGCGCAAAGTCCTTGTATACCATGAGGCATTTGATGCCGAGCTCATCAGCTATACGGAGTCCATGGAGACATGCTTTATATTCAGCAATGTTGTTGGAGGCTAGAAAATGTATTCGGAGAATGTATTGGAGCTTATCCTTGGTCGACGTAATGAACAGAAGGCTAGCACTAGCATCATTGATGTTGAGGGCGCCGTCAAAGTACATCACCCAGTGCTTAGGGCAAGTAGTGGCGATGGGCTCTTGGATCTTGGTCCACTCAGCGACGAAATCAGCAAGCGCTTGTGACTTGGTGGTAGACCTGCTTCTGAATTCAATGGAGTAAGTGCCAAGCTTGATAGCCCACTTGATGATGCAGCCATTGGCCTCTTTGTTGTGGAGAATGTCCCTGAGAGGGAACTCGGTGACCACGGTGATCCTATAATACTCGAAGTAATGGCAGAGCTTCCGTGATGTGATCAGAATGACGTATAGCAGTTTCAGAACTTGAGGATAATGAGTTTTGGGCTCATTTTGGACCTCGCTGATGAAGTAGACCTAACATTGCACCTTGTAGGCATGCTTGGCCTCCTCGCATTGGATGATGATAGCTATGCTAATGACACGAGAAGTGGCAGCGATGTAGATCAATAGAGTTTCATCTGGTCAAGGCACCGTCATGATCGGAGGCTTCATTAGAAACAACTTGAACTGCTCAAAAGTTGTATCTACTTCCTCTGACTAGGAGAAGCGCTCAGAGGCCTTGAGGAGTTTAAAGAACCATAATCCCTATTCATCGAGGCACGATATAAAGTGGCTTAGAGCAGCCATGCAGCCTATAAGCTTCTGTATGTCTTTTACACAGGTCAGACGTTTCATGTTGGTGATGGCGGAGACCTTATCGAGGTTGGGTTCGATGCCATGGGCACTGATGATGTAGCCCAGGAGTATACCAGATGGAACTCCAAAGATGCACTTTGAAGGGTTCAGCTTCCATCGGTACCTTTTCAGGTTGGAGAACATTTCTTCGAGGTCGGCGATGAGATTATCGGTGGTCTTGGACTTGATGACCATATCATCGATGTAAGCTTCAATGTTGTGGCCAATCTATTGATTGAGGCACATCTAGATGGCCCTTTGGTATGTTGCCCCGATGTTCTTGAGTCCGAATGACATGGTGGTATAGCAGTATGCACTAAAAGGCGTGATGAATGATGTCTTGATCTAGTCATCTTCCTTGAGGGATATCTGGTGATAGCTAGAGTAATAGTCGAGGAAGGAGAGTAGTTCAAAGCTAGCGGTGGAGTCTACAACCTCATCTATCCAAGACAGACCAAAGGGGTCTTTAGGGTAGTGTTTGTTAAGATTAGTGTAATCAACACACATTCTCCATTCTTTATTCGTTTTTTGAATGAGAATAGGGTTTGCTAACCACTCAGGATGATACACTTCTTTTATGAATTCGGCAGCTAGGAGCCATTTTATTTCTACCATAATAGCCTCCTTCTTGTCTAGCGTGAATCATTGGAGTTTTTGCTTGATTGGTTTGGCGCTCGGTGAGACATTCAAGGAGTGCTTGATCTTCTCCTGTGGTACCCCTAGCATGTCTGTAGGTTTCCAAGCAAACACATCGGCATTCACACGTAGGAAGGAGATGAGTGCGCTTTCCTATTTGGGGTCGAGGTGAGCCCCAATCTTCATGGTCTTGGAGGGGTCATCGAGGCCAAGGACAACCTCCTTGGTTTCCTTGGACTTGGCGGAGGCGCGAGGAGGCTCCAGCGATGGGATCTCTAGGTCATCAGCGGGCACCATTTTGGCGTCGGTGACCACACTAGCCATCTGGATGGAGAGGTCAGTGGCCTCGGCAAGGGCAAGACTCTCTGTCTCATAGGCATAGGTGATGGAGAGGTTGGCCCACAAGGCTAGGACTCCTGCAGGTGAAGGCATCTTCAGCACCAGATAGCCGTAGTGCGGTATGGCCATGAGCTTGGCTAGAGCTAGCCGACCAAGTATAGCGTGGTAGGTGGTGTTGAAGTTGGCGACATAGAAGTTGATGTGCTCGATGCGGTAGTTGCTTGCCATGCCGAACTGTACCGATAGGGTGATCTCTCCAAGCAGTTTGGATGCCCTACCAGGTACCACACCCCAGAAGGAGGAGTCGGAGGGTGTGAGATCTCCTATCATGAGCCCTAGCTCCTTGAGGGCACTGGTGAAGAGGAGGTTTAGAGCGCTTCCACTGTCGATGAGTACTTTTTTAAAAAGCACTTTCTAGACAGTAGCGTCGAGGATGAGGGAGAAATGCCCTATGTAAGGGATGTCCGCCCACTGATCGGCCCTACTGAAAGTGATGGGAACCTCAAACTAGGGGCGATAGCTGGGGTTGCCATCTTCTACGTTGACAGCGAGCACCCGACGAGTGGTGAGCTTCTGTTCTCTTCTACTCTCGGCAGGGGTGAGGCCTTCAAAGATGGTGGTGACCACTTTGTCATGATCCTGGAAGGTGTTGTTGTTGCCCCCAGGTGGTCGACGGCCTCTAGCTCCGTTGTTGTTGTCGTCGTCCAGCTTTTTAGACTATAACTCCTTAGCCAAGCCAAGGTAGTCCTTCACCTTATGCTTGGCATTCTTGTAAAGAGGGCATGGGCCATCGAGGATCTTCTTGTACTGCTCATCGTAGTTGCGCTTGGCGCGAGGTTCATTAACAGCGGCGACGGTGTGGTCTGGTCGGTGGTGGCGATATTGACCAGACTTGGATTCTTCTGGGCCAATCACGACCATTGTCCCGATGGTGACTGCGGTCATCATAGTGACAGTCGTTGTGGTGTCCATCATCAGGGCGATCATCACTACAGCGAGTTCGGTGATGAGTGCCCACATCCTCATTGAAGCGCACCTCGGCTTCTTCGGTGTCGGCGTACTGGTTGGTGGTCATAATCATCTCGCCAATCCCACTTGGCGTCTTGCGATTGTACTTAGAGTAGAGGTCATGGTGATGGCGTCCTCGGATGAAGGCGGTGATGACCGGACATGGTGGTGTGAACCGCCATGTGTGTGACGATGCACCATCAGTGGCTGTCCGGTGCCACTACCGCTTTTTAATCGAGGCTAGGGTTTGCTAGAAGTAGGGCTAAGGGAGCACTGCCCTAGTGACTACCGTGGGGTGGTGGTGCACCACCCTATTTATCTAGAGAGTAGGGTTTTTGGGGGCTTGGCTATGTTGGTCACTGCCACCCCCATGGCGGTGCCACCGTCACCCTATCCGATGACCAACTAGCCGTTGGTTGACCATTGGAATTCGACCATTGGGGGCACTATCACCCCTGTTCGATGACCACACCGCCCTGTTCGGTGCCCTCACAGACAATAGCTCCAAGGGTTAATGGCTCTATTTGCTTGTGTGGCTATAAATAGAGGGTGTGGTCAGCCTTGGCCACTCTCTTGGCACCTCATACACTTGTGCACACCCTTTGGAAGCTGAGCAACACACTCCACTCACTTGTTCACTTGATTTCATCATCTTGAGTGAGATTGGAGATCCTCTAGTGCATTGCATTGAGTTGCATCATCTTGTGGCACTAGTTGGGTGATTTGGGCTGGTTGTGAGCTTGTTACTCTTGGTGTTTGCTGACACCTAGATGGCCCGGTGGTTGGAGGATTGTTGAACGGAGTTGGTGATTGTCTTCGGCCTCGATCGGTTGCTTGTGAGGGGTCTTGTGCCTTCCCCGACAGAGCGCCAAAGACAACTCTAGTACATTGCTCTTGTCATTGAGCTACCTCACTTGTGGGTAGGTTCTTCCGGTGTCCAATTGTGTGGACGAGGTTCGTGCAACACCTCTTAGCTAATGAACCACCAAGTGTTGGTTGATACATCAGGGACTAGCGTGCCGGCAAGCATGTGAACCTTGGGAGAAAAATTGGTTGTCTCTTGCCCTTTGGTATTATCCCATTGATTGAATTGGTATTCATCTTGTGATTGGTTCACTCCTTGATGTGGTCGTATAATCACCCTACTCACTCATTTACTTTCTCACAAACTAGTTGTAACAAGCTCTTTAGTGTATCTAGAATTGAGAGCTTGCATTACAGCTTAAGTTCTTCTAGTGGAGCTCTTTATTGTAGCAAGTTTGAGAGCTCTTAGTGAGTAGTGACATAGCCGATTGTGTGCCTAGTGATCATAGTAACTAGAATTGTTGGAATAGGTGGCTTGCAACCCTTGTAGAGCTAGAACAAGTTTGCATTTCGCCATTTGTCATACTAATCCATTTGCTCTAGTGATCATGTAGATTTTTAAATAGGCTATTCACCCCCTCTAGCCATATTAGGACCTTTCACCGTCCCCCGCCCATTTAGGAGCGAATGGTGTGTACGTAGGGTCCTATGTTCCGATTCTCAAAACATACCAGTCCTTAGGGGGACTGGATAGGATACCTTCTCAAAGGGGATAACCAACACCCCGTGCCTTGACGGCACCTCCATCCCAGGGCTTCATCCCTGTTGGTCTATTTTAACGCACATAGATAAATCCGCAAGTGTACGGATACCACTATAGCTTTCACCTAGAGGTATTCCAAGTATTGTATCCATTGGGAAACATGTGAGACTAACTATGGTCTAACTTAACTAGGGGTAGCAATAAGGTTAGGATAAATAGGAGCATAGAGAGGATAACTAAGGTTCTCTAGTTCTGACTTGGGTAAGCTTATGTCTTCTACTATTCAACTAGGGACATTACTAGGGAAAGACACTAGTAGAGGATGCTTTCCTTTGCAACCGCATCCTATGTGTGCCTACAGATGAGAGGTGGACTACAAAGGATCAATGAGGCTATATAGTACAGGCTATATAGAACTTATGTCTCACATGCAATCTGCCACCTTCTAGAATGCAGGGGGCCTCCATAATTAACCCAACTCTAAGCACCATGCTTACACTTACAATTAATACTTCAACCTAGAGCATCTATAGATTAAAGCACTCAAAAAAGAGTCATGATCCTAATGAACAATATCGACAGTTACTTACTTGAATCAGAAGTTGATTACTAGAGAAATCTCATAAGCAGGCTCAAGTAGAACTAGGATCCACCAAGGTACAAGCCATAGAGAGAGCACCAACAGGCCGACACCTCCTCCAAACTCTTCCCTCACTCTCTATCTTACTATTCTATTTATAAGACTAGATCCTATGGAGGACTAATCTTCTCTTGATTGCTGGCTCTGATCCTGAAGATATGAATTAGGGTTTTAGGGATCTCCTGAGGGAGGGGGTACCGGGTAGTTTATATAGGCCAGAGCATCCAATGTGAGCCATTGGATCAAACCGACTTAAAGAATGGTGTAGATGCAACATAGGAGGCAGTGGAGAACTAACATAATGAATCAAAGGTTGATGGGTGGCCATAGGGGTCGGCGCGGCCTGCAGGTGGGGCTGGCCAGCCCCACCTGGTAGCCCCTCAGCTCCCGCTTTGGTGGGGTGTCCTCTGGAGTCCTCTAAAACCTTCTGGTGCCCGTTTCATGGTAGATAAGCATGATTAATTCTGACATGTAGGTCCGCCTTGATGGTTTTCTGGATAAACACTGCAGAAAATACAGATTCACTAAAACTCATGGAATTTGTTAGTTTAAACGCCTAGACCTTTGTTGGTGATCACAATTGTGCCCTTATACATGTTTTGTTGAAGGTTTATAATGGTTATTAACTACCATCAACAAGGTCCCCCAAGCTTAACCTTTGCTAGTCCCTTAGCAAAGCTAAACTCAGCAAAAATGGATCAGGAGTTGCTACGATGCTTTCACTCCTCAAAAGTACACATGCATTCAAACAAGATTTCTTCCCCGGATTAGAATAAACCGATCTAACTTCAAACTTACCCATATTACCTTCAACCATGGGGCTTCTTAGCCTTCACTTCGGTCTTGAGCAATTGAAAGACAAAATTATTAAGTCAAGCACTATGTCTCAAGTTCTTTGCTCCACTATTATTCTAGAGTTTTTTTTAAAAATAAAACTCAGAGCTTCCATTGTATGACACTCTCAAATCTCTCAATATATGTGGTATTTGTGGATTGTCACCAAGGCAATGAAGATGTTATGCCTTTTCCTCTTCCTACCACTAAGGTTTATGTGGAGTTTATAGGTAGGGAGAAAGCTAGAGCATACTTGCAATGCATATATTGTAAAGTCAAACAATGGATCCAAAGAGAGTTGAGTCATACAATCAAATCAAGATGTGCATGTGTGTGGAATATATGGTGGATATATATGGTGGCTAATCCTAATTCTACTTTGCTCCTTGAAAACTTATCTCTCTTTTGAAACTTGGAAACACTTGCTAGAGAGCAGGGGCTATCTTATTCATCTCTCTTTTTTTCAGGCGGGCATCTAGGTACCCATTGTATTAGATATCTCAGACACTTGTCCATTTTTTCTCAACTCTTTATTTTTCTTTTCTTTCCTTTTTTTATGAATAACTTTTGCATAGCCCCATGCCTCTTTTCTGCAACAAAACTTTTGAGAGATAGCAACAAGAATTTGGAGCATTTATTTGGTGGATGGAAAACCTAATAAACATTTTTTTTGTTCACCCCAGTGTAGGAGTAGAACATTTTTGGGTGGATCTAGATGGAAGGCATGTTTTTGCGCTTACCCCCAGTGTAGGAGTAGTGCATATGTGGGTGGTGTGTACGTGATCTTGATTTTAAGAGCATGACAAACCTCTCATAAGGGTCAACAAAGCTTGACAAAACTCAATGCAAAAGCAAGGGGCATATATGTGGAAGTTTCCTAGACTAAATAACATGCATGGCTCTGTTGGGAATTTAAGCTTTGTCATACAGGAACTCATCATTTAGCATTTTTTGTTTTCAAAAGATAAATCTCCAGAACTTGAGTGTCACTTGGAACAAGATAAACAACAGCTCAGAGCTTCTCATATCATATCTATCAATCACCTAGACTTAGATCAAGCATATGCTACCCACAAGTTTCAAGTTCAGAGCAAATCCTTATATCAAAACAATTTTATCCAAAACTCGGGAGAATTCAAGGCTAAAAACTAGGTACTTGAATGGAATTATAATAGAGCAACAATTCATCATTTCCATTCAATAGATTATTCTAAGTCCTCTTTATTTATTCAACTCTTAAAAATAAATTAAAGCAAACTAGACACACCTTTTATTTTGTTTTTAATTTTACTAGATCACACATTAATACTATAGCTATATATATATTATAAAGATAACTTTTTATTTTGTTTCATTCATCATTTTCTTAACTACTAAAAAGAAACTAAAACTAAAAAGGGAAAAAATACTTACTTGGATAAGAATACTTACCTAGATACACGGAGGTGCTTCTCCCCCAAGCTAGCTCTTTCGGTGAGGGTTCGGTGTTGTAAGTCCTTCGAACTAGACTTCTCCTTGTGAAGTTCATTAGTACTTCGGTTTGTTCTGAAGACCAAGATTCTTGTGACGATGCCTCTAATGGT